>NC_069500.1:854908820-855068820 GCF_027579735.1 Bombina bombina
CTGTTTTAGAGGAATATGTAATCTCTTATTCATAAAATATTAATTTTCTCTGGCAAATGAGAGGTGGCATGTCACTCTAAATGCAGTTTCTGTGTGTTCCTGGTTTGGCAGTGCTGAGCAATGATGGGGTAACACTGGGTATATATAGAGGTACGTGATGTATATGTATTTATATTTTGATAAAGGGGGAAACCCTGAAACGTCACTTAAACAATAAATTGGTGATGACTAGGAGAGGATTTATATGATTTGTTTTAACCAGCACCCCGGCATGAATTGTGTGAGACATGAGTGCTAGGTTCTGGATTTTTTTCTCTCCATATATATATATAACTCTGTTTATGCTTATATAACATAGTAACATAGTAGATGAAGTTGAAAAACTTAGTGTCACAGATACCAAACAGCTAAGGCTACCCCCCCCCCCACCCCCCTACAACCTCACCCCTGTTGTTTCACAGAGCAACCACAATCTCTGGTAGCTTTTGTTTGCTTGTTTTGTGAAGAGCTGGTGTATGACCAGGAAAACCCTCCTAGGTTAGCAGGGCTCCTGGAACTCCCGGTCGCCCACCTCACCATGGACACCAGCCTAACCCCTCTCAGGCTGTCCGGGCTCCTGGAACTCCCGGTCGGCCACAGGAAAGCAGGACACCCGCTAACTTTACCCCTGGTCGCTCCAGCAACCATGTGCCCCAGAGCTCCGCTCTTTTGGGGATTAGTAGCCCCTAGGGAGGACAAGAGGTGGGGGAATAACTGGAGGGGAGCTGCTTTGGGAACCAGGGGTTTTGGACACCCCTACCCCCATAACTTCAACGGGCTGTTCTCCGGTCCCCAATAACGAATCACGTCGCATTTTAGACTGTGGCATCTGGGGGTCAGTCTGGAGGGGTGGGAATGGCGGGAAAACTGTGGCATTGTCTCCCTGTTTTATCAAGATGTGTGTGTATAAAAGATGTGCATTTGTCCCAATAAAGTCAGTTCTTTTTTTCACCTGAATGTTAGTCTGTCTAGTCATTTAGGTGGGCTCCTGCTAGAATCACTTTCCTGGGCTATATAGAAGCCTGTTCCAGGCAAAGGAAGGACCCTCTGGCAGAGCTACCCAGTCGGGGTAGCTGAAGTCTGCCACAGGGTGGGACACTGAGTACTGGTGCTGTCGGGTATCAGGGGTGGCTACAGGCTGTGGTCAGTTGCCAGCTACATAGTCGCAGTTGGCAGGGAGGAAGCAGGACTTGTTTGGCAGAGCTACCCAGTCGGGGTAGCCGGGGTATCCGTCACACATAGTATCAAAGTAAGATTGACATGGCATGTGTAAAGCTTGGCATGTATTAAATCAATTATACTAATAAACCTATAAAGGAATATGCACATTGTTAGACCCAAAAAGGGAGAGAGATATTAAACAAAAAAAAACACTCTTGAGCACTATATAATAATGATTCATATAAAGGATATGAAGGATAGGACAGATTAAAGTGTATAGGTATATATACACCTTTACACGTGATACACAGGTACGAGACTAAACAAAACACAATGAAGAGTGTTAGAGTTACTCCCAATAATTATTTAGGTCGTTTTCTGCATTAAGTCCAAATGGAATCTTAGTGGACAACTTAAAGATCCAAAGCATCTCCCGTTTTCCAAGGAGCTTTTGTCTGTCCCCCCCTCGTCTTGGAGGGGGGACTTTATCAATGGCTAGCCACCTACAGCTGGAAACATTTTTGTCATGCATTGTGACAAAATGTTGCACTATTGATGAGGTTGATTTACCCACATTAATAGTAGATAAATGCTCCCTGATACGGGATCTGATGTCACGGTCGTGAGTCCAACATATTTTATATTGCACAAAGCCATGACAAGCAACAAAGGTTTGCAAGTTTTCTTCCCCCCCCCCTTTTTTTCACCGATCCATGAAGGGGTCCGGCCAGACGGGATAGTACCGAGCCTCATACCCAGTAGGGTACACTTACTCAAGCAGGGACATCGAATCACCAGCATCAGTGCTGCAGCTGCGGATGCTTGCAGTGTCTAGGAGTGGATCTATTCCTTTATCCCAGAGGGATCCTTCTGACAGGTAACTTTGGTTATCATAGTTGCCGGATATCCGCAACCTTGGGAGCCATTTTGTTGCTCCCTTTACCTCTGAGGGATATTGTGATTATAAGGGACTTTGGCCACTCACCCACATAGTGAGATTTCTATTCCAGTGGATTATACAGGGTTTTGCCTCTTACACGCCACACACAGTACTTTCTCAGCCCAGCATTTCTTCAGAGGGACATTATCCCATGGAGGGCTCACAATTTTACTCTCTCCTACCAGCAGTCCCATGGGATGAGCCGGACACTGAACTGGCTAGAGTATTTTTGACCTTTAAGTCTGACTTTGCATTAAATTATTTATTTGAGGATATGGAAAATTGTGTGTTAAAGAGACTAAACTACAATGGGACATTTGGAAAGTATATAGATTTCAATTTGATACCCAGAGGTCTTAGGATCACCAAATATCCCACCTTTGAGGTGGAGGACATTGAATTTATAAATACATGAAATAGTATACTCAATGAATATTCTGCCAGGCTTATGGATTTGTTAGTGTCCTACAAGGTTAAACAACTTTCTTCAATTAGGGATATACAGGTTGAATTGAACAAACGTATGCATGAAATTGACTATCCCAGGTTTGATGATATACTGAGAAAGTCTGTGGCTAATACCAAAGCTAATGTAATGAATATGAAACACGCTAAGTATCTGCATGACCAGGCAGACTATGACACTAACACAGTACATGTCTGGAACAAAACCCAAAGATTTCAAACATGCAGGTATCACAATAGAAACAGAAGTCGTGCGTGGTAGTTCACGGAATAGAAATAGATCACCTAGTAGTAATCGGGTCACATTTTCAGACAGTGACGTTGACTCAGGTGAAGAACGCAGTTAATTAGAACCAGAAAAATCCAACAAAGAGAGAAGAGGTATTTTGAAACAAAGTCAGGATACTACAGTTTGGAGTACATGCGCTCATGACACAGGCACACAACCAGCCACTAGACCTAAGAAAAAAGGGAAATACTATTACACTTCCAGGAATATTTCTCAGGTGGCGGCCACCAACACTGGAGAGGCTTTACCCTTTTCTAGCCCTAATCAAGGTATTAATCAAGTAGATCAGATTTTTTCTGTGATCCCGAGGAACCCAGAAGGGGGAGGGGGCATGGTATAACAGCAGAACAGATATCTTTGCAGGGGAGCCAAACCAGCCACCAAGTACAAACCCTCAGCGTAATAAATTTATCAAACTTTGTTTTGAGTGAAGCACAGGTCAAACTTCTGAGCTTGGGTTGGGGTTGTGTACCTTTAATAGGAGGGAGTTGTGTCTCTGATGCCTATTTAATGCCTCACCTGCTGAATCTCATTGCTTGATTAATTGTTGTCTTCGTTATACTCAGAACAGGACTCTAGGTCTATCAAGCCTGATTTGTGATTATTGCAAAGGAACTTTCTTTTCTGCAGAACTAGTTGCTCATCTTGTTTTTCTACATGATCCCTAACTTGCCTCTAGCCTTTCTAAGCTTAAGACTGCCTGATACTTCTTGTCTTCTGTGTTTACCTGGGGCTTAAGGATTTCAACACATTTCCAAGAGGAGGAGTACCCTTCTCAGCTTTTCACACTCACAGCAGCAGTCTCTCTGCAACCTTCCAGTGTGTACCTAGGTCACACACTGATTTCACAGACTGATTGGAGCTTGTACTGCTGTTGCAGTAAATCAAGCAAGCAAGCTCTTTTATCAGAATAACTTCTGTGTGTTTGTGTAAGATCAGGAATACATACCACCAATTTATTTGCTTTAAAGAAATACACAGACTCACAGTATTAAAAGTCTTGTATTACTTATTACTTTAGGCACAAAAGTTGGATCTACTTAACACTAAGTTTTCTTAAAGAAACAGTACAAAGTGGTTACACTCTGACAGGATTTAATCAGTTTAATCTGTTAGACGTAAATCTCTTAGTTCGTAATATCACACTTAGGAAACACTTCTCTGGCTGTGATGAGCAGCCTGCTACTTCTATAGATGATAATAACACTGTTCATAATGTAGCAAGGATAAATCTCAATACTAATCTTTCTTTTCCTGAAACATGTGATGTTATTACACTGGATAATTTATCTGGTGAAGCGTGTTGACACTTCACACTCTAGTGTGGAGAAATTTGTAGGTTTCAAAAAACCCTCTACTTTTTACCCGATCCACAGCAGTGGCCCCCTTGTTGAGAAATTCTATAATAGAGTGGAAAGAGATCTTAAGGCTCTTGCACTCAATAAAAACCAACGTAGAATTAAGGATAAGTTATATAATTTGGAAAGACAGGCTCTGAAGGAGCTTCAGACTAATGATAATATTGTGATTAGAGCAGACGACAAGGGGGGCTTTGTTGTGGTAATGGACAGACAGGTATATAGAGATGAGGCGCTACTCCAACTCACAGACAGTACACAATATTCTGCTTTAACAACTGATTCCACTAGACAGTATCAGATGGAATTGATGCACCTTCTGGATGATGGACTTGAACAGGGATTTTTGGACCATAACACTTTTGATTATCTGACAAGGGTGGAGCAGTTGTGATTCTGAATTACAAGGACTATTGAGATCAAATCTGTGAACAACTAGCTGATCCACAGGTCTACTGATGTTTGGACAGAAATCCTACAAAAACATTTCAGAAAACTATTGATTAGATGCTGAGAAAAGCACTCCAAGAGGGATATATCAATGATATCTTAAAATATTTACAAATGAAGAATATAATCTGCCCAATCCTATACACTCTGCCAAAGATACATAAGTCTTTGGACAGACCACCAGGATGCCCAATAGTGTCCGCTAGAGAATTTATTTTGTCACCTCTTGCTAAGTACATCGACTTCTTCTTATAACCCTGTGTGACAAGGATGTCCTTTTTCCTGAGAGATTCCTCTCAATTGATTGAGGAGCTTCTGAAGGGTCAATACACACTGGAACCCAACAATTTACTGGTAACTGCAGAAGTAAACAGTTTGTATACTATCATTCCATATGATCTGGGAATACAAGCAGTACAAAAATCATTACTCAGAACATCATACATCGGTCCTCCCATTGATTTTTTGTTGGAGATAGTGAGATGCTGCTTACAGTTGAATTATTTCAAGTTTGAATCTAAGTATTACCTTCAGACCTCAGGTACGGTGATGGGATCTAACATGGCCCCATCGTACGCCAACATCTTTATGGAGGAGTTCAAAAACAGAATTTATGCTTACCTGATAAATTACTTTCTCCAACGGTGTGTCCGGTCCACGGCGTCATCCTTACTTGTGGGAATATCTCTTCCACAACAGGAAATGGCAAAGAGTCCCTAGGCTCCGCCCACCCCAGTCATTCGACCGACGGACAGGAGGAAAAAATAGGAGAAACCATAGGGTGCCGTGGTGACTGTAGTTAGAGAAAATAATTCATCAGACCTGATTAAAAAACCAGGGCGGGCCGTGGACCGGACACACCGTTGGAGAAAGTAATTTATCAGGTAAGCATAAATTCTGTTTTCTCCAACATTGGTGCGTCCGGTCCACGGCGTCATCCTTACTTGTGGGAACCAATACCAAAGCTTTAGGACACGGATGAAGGGAGGGAGCAAATCAGGTTACCTAAACGGAAGGCACCACGGCTTGCAAAACCTTTCTCCCAAAAATAGCCTCCGAAGAAGCAAAAGTATCAAATTTGTAAAATTTGGCAAAAGAGTGCAGTGAAGACCAAGTCGCTGCCTTACATATCTGATCAACAGAAGCCTCGTTCTTGAAGGCCCATGTGGAAGCTACAGCCCTAGTGGAGTGAGCTGTGATTCTTTCAGGAGGCTGCCGTCCGGCAGTCTCATAAGCCAATCGGATGATGCTTTTAAGCCAAAAGGAAAGAGAGGTAGAAGTTGCTTTTTGACCTCTCCTTTTACCAGAATAGACGACAAACAGAGAAGAAGTTTGTCTGAACTCTTTTGTAGCTTCTAAGTAGAATTTTAGAGCACGGACTACATCTAAATTGTGTAGCAAACGTTCCTTCTTTGAAACTGGATTCGGACACAAAGAAGGTACAACTATCTCCTGATTAATATTTTTGTTGGAAACAACCTTTGGTAGAAAACCAGGCTTAGTACGCAAAACAACCTTATCTGAATGGAACACCAGATAGGGCGGAGTACACTGTAGAGCAGATAACTCAGAAACTCTTCTAGCAGAAGAAATAGCAACCAAAAACAAAACTTTCCAAGATAACAACTTAATATCTATGGAATGTAAAGGTTCAAACGGAACCCCTTGAAGAACTGAAAGAACTAGATTTAAACTCCAGGGAGGAGTCAAAGGTCTGTAAACAGGCTTGATCCTAACCAAAGCCTGAACAAATGCTTGAACATCTGGCACAACTGCCAGTCGTTTGTGTAGTAAGACAGATAAAGCAGAAATCTGTCCCTTTAGAGAACTCGCAGATAATCCTTTATCCAAACCTTCTTGTAGAAAAGAAAGAATCCTAGGAATTTTTATCCTATTCCATGTCCCTTGGATTCACACCAGCAGATATATCTTTTCCATATTTTATGGTAAATCTTTCTAGTTACCGGTTTTCTGGCTTGAACCAGAGTATCTATCACAGAATCTGAAAACCCACGCTTTGATAGAATCAAGCGTTCAATCTCCAAGCCGTCAGCTGGAGGGAGACCAGATTTGGATGTTCGAATGGACCCTCAACAAGAAGGTCCTGTCTCAAAGGTAGCTTCCATGGTGGAACCGATGACATATTCACCAAGTCTGCATACCAAGTCCTGCGTGGCTACGCAGGAGCTATCAAGATCACCGAGGCCCTCTCCTGTTTGATCCTGGCTACCAGCCTGGGAATGAGAGGAAACGGTGGAAACACATAAGCTAGATTGAAGGTCCAAGGCGCTACTAGTGCATCCACTAGAGTCACCTTGGGATCCCTGGATCTGGACCCGTAGCAAGGAACCTTGAAGTTCTGACGAGACGCCATCAGATCCATATCTGGAATGCCCCATAGTTGCGTCAACTGGGCAAAGATCTCCGGGTGGAGTTCCCACTCCCCCGGATGGAATGTCTGACGACTCAAATAATCCGCTTCCCAGTTTTCCACACCTGGAATGTGGATCGCAGATAGGTGGCAGGAGTGATTCTCCGCCCATTGTATTATTTTGGTCACTTCTTTAATCGCCAGGGAACTCCTTGTTCCCCCCTGATGATTGATATACGCAACAGTCGTCATGTTGTCTGATTGGAATCTTATGAATCTGGCCTTTGCTAGCTGAGGCCAAGCCCTGAGAGCATTGAATATCGCTCTTAGTTCCAGAATGTTTATCGGGAGAAGAGACTCTTCCCGAGACCATAGTCCCTGAGCTTTCAGGGATTCCCAGACCGCGCCCCAGCCCACTAGGCTGGCGTCGGTCATGACGATGACCCACTCTGGTCTGCGGAAGCTCATTCCCTGGGACAGGTGATCCTGGGTTAGCCACCAACGGAGTGAGTCTCTGGTCTTCTGATCTACTTGAATCACTGGAGACAAGTCTGTATAGTCCCCATTCCACTGTAATGGTCTTAGATGAATTTGCGCAAAAAGGAACTATGTCCATTGCTGCAACCATCAATCCTACTACTTCCATGCACTGAGCTACGGAAGGACGAGGAATAGAATGAAGAACTTGACAAGCGTTTAGAAGTTTTGACTTTCTGACTTCTGTCAAGAAAATCCTCATTTCTAAGGAATCTATTATTGTTCCCAAGAAGGGAACTCTTGTCGACGGAGACAGGGAACTTTTTTCTATGTTCACCTTCCATCCGTGAGATCTGAGAAAGGCCAGAACGATGTCTGAGTGAGCCTTTGCCTTTGAAAGAGACGACGCTTGTATTAGAATGTCGTCCAAGTACGGTACTACTGCAATGCCCCTTGGTCTTAGAACCGCTAGAAGGGATCCGAGTACCTTTGTGAAAATCCTTGGAGCAGTTGCTAACCCGAATGGGAAGGCCACAAACTGGTAATGTTTGTCCAGAAAGGCGAACCTTAGGAACTGATGATGTTCTTTGTGGATAGGGATATGTAGATACGCATCCTTTAGATCCACGGTAGTCATAAATTGACCTTCCTGGATTGTGGGTAGAATCGTTCGAATGGTTTCCATCTTGAACGATGGTACTCTGAGAAATTTGTTTAGGATCTTTAAATCCAGGATTGGTCTGAAAGTTCCCTCTTTTTTGGGAACTACAAACAGATTTGAGTAAAATCCCATTCCTTGTTCCGCCGTTGGAACTGGGTGTATCACTCCCATCTTTAACCGGTCTTCTACACAATGTAAGAATGCCTGTCTCTTTATTTGGTTTGAGGATAAGTGAGACATGTGGAACCTTCCCCTTGGGGGTAGTTCCTTGAATTCCAGAAGATAACCCTGAGAAACTATTTCTAGCGTCCAGGGATCCTGAACATCTCTTGCCCAAGCCTGAGCAAAGAGAGAGAGTATGCCCCCCACTAGATCTGGTCCCGGATCGGGGGCTACTCCTTCATGCTGTTTTGTTAGCAGCGGCAGGCTTCTTGGCCTGCTTACCCTTGTTCTAGCCTTGCATCGGTTTCCAGGCTGGTTTGGTCTGTGAGGTATTACCCTCTTGCTTAGAGGATGCAGAATTAGAGCCCGGTCCGTTCCTGAAATTACGAAAGGAACGAAAATTAGACTTATTCTTGGCTTTGAAAGGCCTATTTTGTGGGAGGGCGTGGCCCTTTCCCCCAGTGATGTCTGAGATAATCTCTTTCAATTCTGGCCCAAAGAGAGTTTTACCCTTGAAGGGGATATTAAGCAATTTTGTCTTGGATGATACGTCCGCTGACCAAGACTTTAGTCAAAGCGCTCTGCGCGCCACAATTGCAAACCCTGAATTTTTCGCCGCTAATCTAGCTATTTGCAAAGCGGCATCTAAAATAAAAGAGTTAGCCAACTTAAGTGCGTGAACTCTGTCCATAACCTCCTCATATGGAGTCTCTCTACTGAGCGACTTTTCTAGTTCCTCGAACCAGAACCACGCTGCTGTAGTGACAGGAACAATGCACGAAATGGGTTGAAGAAGGTAACCTTGCTGTACAAAAATCTTTTTAAGCAAACCCTCCAATTTTTTATCCATAGGATCTTTGAAAGCACAATTATCCTCGATAGGAATAGTAGTGCGCTTGTTTAGAGTAGAAACTGCCTCCTCGACCTTAGGGACTGTCTGCCATAAGTCCTTTCTGGGGTCGACCATAGGAAATAATTTCTTAAATATAGGAGGGGGAACAAAAGGTATGCCAGGCTTCTCCCATTCCTTATTCACTATGTCCGCCACCCGCTTGGGTATAGGAAAAGCGTCGGGGTGCACCGGAACCTCTAGGAACTTGTCAATCTTGCATAATTTTTCTGGAATGACCAGGTTGTCACAATCATCCAGAGTAGATAACACCTCCTTAAGCAGTGTGCGGAGATGTTCTAATTTAAATTTAAATGTCACAACATCAGGTTCAGCCTGTTGGGAAATTTTTCCTGAATCTGAAATTTCCCCATCTGACAAAACCTCCCTCATGGCCCCTTCAGATTGGTGTGAGGGTATGACAGAACAATTATCATCAGCGCCCTCCTGCTCTTCAGCGTTTAAAACAGAGCAATCACGCTTTCTCTGATATGCAGGCATTTTGGATAAAATATTTGCTATGGAGTTATCCATTACAGCCGTCAATTGTTGCATGGAAATAAGCATTGGAGCGCTAGAAGTACTAGGGGCCTCCTGCGTGGGCAAAACTGGTGTAGACACAGAAGGAGATGATGTAGAACCATGTCTACTCCCTTCATCTGATGAATCATCTTGGGCAACTTCATTATCTGTGACAGTACTGTCCTTACTTTGTTTGGACGCTTTGGCACAATTATCACATAATTTAGAAGGGGGAGACACATTGACTTTCATACATATAGAACATAGCTTATCTGAAGGCACAGACATGTTAAACAGGCTTAAACTTGTCAGTAAAACACAAAAACCGTTTTAAAACAAAACCGTTACTGTCTCTTTAAATTTTAAACAGAGCACACTTTATTACTGAATATGTGAAAAAATATGAAGGAATTGTTCAAAATTTACCAAAATTTCACCACAGTGTCTTAAAACATTAAAAGTATTGCACACCAATTTTCAGAGCTTTAACCCTTAAAATTACGAAACCGGAGCCGGTTACAGTTTTAACCCCTCTACAGTCCCAGCTACAGCCTTTGCTGCGACTTTACCAAGCCCAGAGGGGAATACGATACCAAATGACGCCTTCTAGGAACTTTTCCAACTATCTTCAGGTCCTCACACATGCATTTGCATGTCTTGCTCTCAAAAACAACTGCGCAGTAATGGCGTGAAAATGAGGCTCAGCCTACAACTGGGAAGGCCCTTCCTGACTGGAAAAGGTGTCTAACATAGTGCCTGACGTTAAAAAACGTTCCCCAAGTTTATAAGTGTGAAATACCAGCATAAACATGTATAAAATGCCCAAATAAAGCAATCGATTTTGCCCATAAAAGTGTCTACCAGTTTTATAGCCCATATTAAGCCCTTTATTCTGCTTGAGACTAAGAAAATGGCTTACCGGTCCCCATGAGGGGAAAAGACAGCCTTCCAGCATTACACAGTCTTGTTAGAAATATGGCTAGTCATACCTTAAGCAGAAAAGTCTGCTAACTGTTTCCCCCAACTGAAGTTACTTCATCTCAACAGTCCTATGTGGAAACAGCAAAGGATTTTAGTTACTGTCTGCTAAAATCATCTTCCTCTCACAAACAGAATTCTTCATCTTTTTCTGTTTCAGAGTAACTAGTACATACCAGCACTATTTTAAAATAACAAACTCTTAATAGTAGAATAAAAAACTACAATTAAACACCACATACTCTTAACCATCTCCGTGGAGATGTTGCCTGTGCAACGGCAAAGAGAATGACTGGGGTGGGCGGAGCCTAGGAGGGACTATATGGCCAGCTTTGCTGGGACTCTTTGCCATTTCCTGTTGGGGAAGAGATATTCCCACAAGTAAGGATGACGCCGTGGACCGGACACACCAATGTTGGAGAAATTGAGATTATGAAGATCATGGATAACTCACAGGTATCATAGATGACCTGTTCTTCATATGAAACGGAACTGCCCAGGAATTGGAAAGATGGTTTGAAGAATTAAATGTACTTCAATGTCCAGTTAAATTCAAACTCAAATATCACAAAGACCAAATTTAATTTCTGGATCTGTTGATTTATAAAGATGCTGGTAAGCTAGCGAGCACTATATTTTCAAAACCAAACAGATAAAAATTCCATGTTGATAGCTAAAAGGGCACATCCTAGGAGCCTGATAAATTCCATCCCAAAAGCTCAATTACTGAGAACAGTTTGTAATAACACGGATCCTACAAAGAAACAGACCCAGGCGGAGGACATGGGTAATCATTTCATACAGAGAGGATATTCCTGTAGGGAGATTGCTAAATTGTGTAAGGAGATGCAGAATCTAACACAAACAGACCTACTATCAGCACAGATGACGAAGAAAAAGGATGCTGATGATAATGTTAATACTAAGCGATTAGTGTTTACCATAGAATACTCTCCAGACAAAAGAAATATTAATGATGATCTCAAACGCCATTGGACTGTCATGAATACTGATCCAACATTACCCTTTAAGGACTATGGATCACCAATGATTGCATATAAGAAAGGCAGATCCCTTAGGGAGCAATTAATGTTGACAGACCTGGATCCCTGTTACCAACAGAAGAGTTGGCTACGGAATAAGAAGAGGGGGTGTTTCAAATCCCTAGGATGCACTACGTGCAATTCCATGATCCAAGGAACCCAGTTTAGGCATCCACACATGAACCGATGGTTCAACATCAATTACTTCCATACATGTATCACCACACATGTTATATATCTGCTCAACTGTACATGTGGACAGTTTTACGTTGGAAAAACTAGCGATAATATTTGCACTCGGATGACTAACCATAGACATTCGATTAGAGAAGCCATTGACAAACAGAAAAGTGAATTACCAGTGGCTAGACACTTCATGAGACATAAACACACAGTGAGCGATCTAAGGTTTATTATCATAGATCACGTACCACCTCTAAAGAGCGGAGGAGACTGAAACCAACGTTTACTATAAATTGAAACAAAATGGATATTTAAATTGAGAACTCTGTATCCAAATGGATTGAACCATCACATTGATTGGCAATGTTTTTTTATAATATCCCTCTCCATGTACAGTATCAATTGGTAGAGTGAATAATAGCAGAGTTATTTTCTGTATGGTGGTCCCTGAATTGTATAAAATATATGTCGGACCTATTAAGGTCCCTTATAGCTGTTATATCTAGCCACAGTTACAATGTATACACTCTTAGTCCTTACTTGCACCATTGTGGTGGGGTTGTTCTATCCATTAAGTAACTCAGTTAGTCCCCTATATAGTTTGTTATATTTGATGTTGTACTAACAGCTACTAGATTGAACTCTGACCATCCCTGCATGAACTTTGGTTGTAGAAACTTATAACTTCAGTGATGAACTGCCATTTGACCACCCAGTCATTGGCCATTTTTGGGTACAGGCACGATACATGCACGGTACTTATCTTGACCAACTGATAGAGGATAAGAGGTGGTGAGCAATCTTGTATATATTTTGCTGATATATAGTTTCCTTAGAAGTATGTTTAGCTGTGTACTAGATGATTCCTACTATCCAGACAATTTGATATTACCCAATAGGATTGTAAAATACTAGTTATACAGATGCTGAGCCTATTGGGGATTCTTAGTCTATACTTTGTGCATTAGCAGGCAGTTATGGCTGATTGAATAACTGAACTATTTGCCATCATTTGGGACACTTCCTACACATATAAGGGCTCTGATTGACTGATATCTAAGCCCATGCTTGTTCTACAGAATTGTAGTTTGACTGGCTGATTAAGCCCTCTTTGTCTGATTACGTATCTTAACCACACCCATCACACATACGCTGTGAGTCCTGGGCTCTGTGACACTACTACGGGCTGATTGGCCACTTGTATCTATGATGCCTAATGACCCTTGGTTGGTTACGCCCACTACTCATACGTGTGGCATTGTCGGTCTGGGATGGAGTGATCAAAGTGCGATATGTCTGTTTCCTTTTAACAGTATCTATACATCGTGTGTGCTTTTGTATATACCCTGCTTGTACCTTAGCCCTCTATAACTGATGATGTTTCTTAACCACACCCATCACACACACGCTGTGAGTCCTGGGCTCTGTGACACTACTACGGCCTGATTGGCCGTTTGCATCTGTGATTCTCCATGACCCTTGGTTGGTCACGCCCACTAAACACATGTGAGGCATTACTATATATTATACAGATTGGTATTAGTATGATTTTATTTTTGGATTCACATGATGATGCCTATGGGCGGTTCTTCTCTGATGAGGGGTGGGGCTAGCACCTGTTAAATGCACTGTTCTTTTTCCACAATTTTACTTAGTCTGATGAAGGGGTGATTGATACACACACACAGACATACAGATGTAGGTGTATGAATATTTATTTAAAAAGAAAAAATAGGAAAGTTTATAATACGGTTATACAGAACAGATTTTCTCTCTGGCAGTGATGTGCAGTCACTAGAGGCAGGTGAGGCAGTGCTTCACCTCTCATATGGGCAAAAATATATATTTTTTATGGGCTTTAAAAAAATAAAATAAAAAAAATTGCAATTTTTTTCCCCAGCATTTTTTTTCTTCACAGATACATGTTGTGCAATGGAGAGGCACAAGCAGGTCTGCCCACCATTACACAACATGCTGCGCCATCTACTGGATGACAGTGGTTAAGATCATTGCATGGCCCATAAGTGCTTTATTTGAGGCAGTCCTAATTGGGCTGAACCAATCCAGTGAGAGGCATTAGTAAGTGGAACTTAGGGTTGGGGCTGGATGTTAAATCATATAAAACAAAACAAAAACGGAAAAAAACTACTTTCATTTATTTTGTTGCTGTGCTGTGAAGCTGCCAGCTTTTGCTAAAGTGAAAAAGAGTTTTGTACTTCCCCTCTAAGTGCAGTGGAATGTGCCACTGTCACTTCCTTAATACAGACAGAGGCAGAGCAGGAAGAGATTCAGTCAATAAGCATTGTTTAAGACACATCTTTGAAGTAAGTTCTACAACTTTAGATTTCACTGAAAGGGATTCTGTTAGTGAAAATTATAATTTAATGAATGTGGTTTAGTGTTTTTTTACTCTTTTACAGCAGGGACGTTTTTGTATTTTGTTTCCTCAACCTTTACACCCACTAACTTAACAGCTTGCCTTCACTTTCTGAACTCTCTGTAGCTCTGCTGTTTTATTACTTAAAAATGCAGTGGTCTCTCTCCCTCCCCCCTTGTGTGTCTCTCTATCTATCTATCTATCTATCTATATCTATCTATCTATATCTATCTATCTATATCCATCTATCTATCCATCTCTATCCTTATGTGTTGTTCTCCCCATGGTCTCTCTGTCTCTCTTCCTCCCCCTCTGACTCTCTCATCCCTTATGTGTCTCTCTAACCCTCTGTGTTTGATTGTGTCTCTCTCTCTTTCTCTAACCCTCTGTGTGTGATTGTGTGTGTGTCTCTCTCTTTCTCTCTCTCTCTAACCCTCTGTGTGTGTCTCTCTCTCTTTCTCTCTCTCTCTTACCCTCTGTTTGTCTCTCTCTCTCTCTCTTTTTCTCTCTCTCTAACCCTCTGTGTGTCTCTCTCTCTTTCTCTCTCTCTCTCTAACCCTCTGTGTGTGTCTCTCTTTTTTTCTCTCTCTCTCTCTAACCCTCTGTGTCTCTCTCTCTCTCTAACCCTCTGTAGTCTCTCTTTCTCTCTCTCTCTCTCTCTCTCTTTCTCTCTCTCTAACCCTCTGCGTGTGTGTGTCTCTCTCTCTCTCTCTCTCCCTCTGTGTGTGTCTTTCTCTTTCTCTCTCTTTCTCTCTCTAACCCTCTGTGTATGTGTTTCTGTCTACCTTTTATTTATTTAATTAATGAATTGGTAGTGCCATCTGATGGTGTGGCCTTATTTAAAGGGGTGGGGTCAAGCGCCCCACCATCTTTAAATTTCACCAGCCGCCACTGGATCAAGACATTTTTATATTTACTGAATAATGAAAGAATCTATAAGCATAATTTGCAGCATTAAAGTAAAAAGTATGTTTTAAACATATTTTAATGGGCATGGATTTCTAGATCTCATAATCAGAGCAAGCATTTTGTTATCTGGCAAGTGTTTCTGTTACAATCCTTTAGACTAAAATCAGATGTTTACTAAGTTGACCAGTTTTCCAAGACACCATTTAAAGGGACATGAAACCCATATGTTTTCTTTCATGATTTAGAAAGAACATGCAATTTAAAGAACTTTCCAATTTACATCTAATATCTAATTGTCTTCATTCTTTTGATATCCTTTGTTGAAAATCATATCTAAATATGCTCAGTAGCTGCTGATTGGTGGCTGCACATAGATACCTCATGTGATTGGCTCACCCATGTGCACTGTTATTTCTTCAACAAAGGATATCTAAAGAATGAAGGCGTATCCAAGCCACTGCCTCACCAACCTCTGACGTCACTGCTCTCTGGCAGTGGAATAGCAGTAGTGGTGATGTAGCTGTATCTGTATATTTTATGCTCTATCCACTGCTCTCTTCTGGGTGTAATATCTTGGTCCTTCTGCACTTAATATTAACCAAATGCAAGCACTTGGGAGTACTTTAATCTCCCAAACACAGGCTTACTGCTGTGAAAATCATACACATGGAACCCAGTGCATCACATTTATATCCAAAAACTTTTCACCCCAGACTTTACTCTCCCTTTCTCTAAACCTGCCTGGTATCAGTTAAAATGGAGATGGTTTTATCTTTATATTTATTTATTACAGACGCATACTTATATGCATCTCTTATTTAAAGGGACATTAAAGTCAAAACTGGAATGCACATGGGTACATTCCACTTTTGAGTAGAATCATTTGGCAATATACTGTACATGTACTAACAAAAAGTCTTGTAATAAAAGTTATTGCCATTTCAAGAGTGTATTTAAGTATGCTCAGTGTGTGCACTATCACATTAAATAAAGCACTTGCTTAGACAACCTAAAGGGCTTGTAATCATCTGTTAATTACTCAATCTGTTAATTGCTGACAAGATACAAGCCCCATTGGAGATTGGAGCAGCTGCGGTATTTAAAATGCTGGTGCACTGAGAATATCTAGCTATGCTTCAGATGCATGTTCAGAGAAAAATTTTAAAACTAAAATAGAGATAAATTTTACTAGAACTATTTTTGCTAATATACGTATATTGTAAATATGTTTTTGTCCAAAGATGTAGTTCATCTATGTGTAATTCAGTTTTGACTGGAATATCCCTTTAAAGGAAATACAGTATCTTTAAAATAAGATAAAGTGTCAAGTGAAATAAGAAATTGTCAAATTTATATCAGACACCTGATACATAAAGGGACCGTAAAATCAAATGAAACTTTTTATGATTCAGACAGCACACGATGTTATACAAATTCCCAATTTAATTCTAATATAACATTTTGCTATTCCCCATTGATATCTTTAAAATCATACCTAGGTAGGCTCAGGAGCATCAATACACTACTGAGAGCTAGCTGGCAATTAGTGGTTACATATATATGCCTCTTGTCATTGGCTCACCCAACATGTTCAGCTAGCTCACAGTAGTACATTGCTGCCTCTGAGCCTACCATGGGTTACTATTCAACAAAAGGATACCAACAAAAGTATGATTTTTTGTGTGTTTTTTGCACATCCAGTATACTTAAATTACAATTTAAGCTGTGCATATTTAATACAATTTATTAATATGTAATTTACATACAAATTTTACATTTTTTATTAAATAGATTTTTGTTGCACCTTTAAAAATAAAAAATTTTCCTGTGTATTTTTGTTTGAATGGTCAAATTATTAATTTAATTTATGATTTTTAAGATTACGATTTTCATTGTGCACTTCTGTAATGTATGCATCTCTTTCCCATACAAAAATGCAGTATACGCCCCTTAGTGAGACACCCTGTACATCAATTTAAAAAGTGACTTTATATAATTCCACCAGGGCAATAAAAGGACTGGCGGGCATTCTTAAACAATCTTGCAAGCTCAGAGACCTTTTGATAAAGTACTGCATACCTTGGGATAATATTGGTGTTAATGAGTGTCCTCTATATCATAATAAACCCAATATTGTGATTTCATTTAAGCATTTAGTCATTGCTTTATAACAAAACATTTAGGGCAAGATTACAAGTGGAGTGCTAATTTATTGTGCGTCTGTAAACAGGCGAATTTGCAAGTGGGTGGTTATGGCTACCATGAGCTCTCAGTAGCAATTTGCGCTCTGAAAAGTAACCATCAGGTCTCTGGTTAATTTTCAAAATGTGCCCAGTTGCCCTCAAATTTAAGTGTAGTGTAGTTTTTTATTTAAATTTTTTTTTATTAAAAAAAATAATATTTGCGTAAAAAAAAACAAACTAGAAACAAAATGGCATTGAAAAGTGCCTTTACATTGCGGTCTATGTGTTCCCTGTAAATATATATGTATATGCTTATATACATATATATTTATGTGTTAATAAGTGTATATATACATATAAACACATAAATATATATGTATATATTCATATACATATATATTAAACTTTGGCTGCAAAACATTTGCTGCGTGAGTTATACCCCATTCGCTGCGCTTAGGTTCTTTGCTGTGTCTTCCGGCATAGGCTCCCATTGGAGCATATGGAAAAGATTTTAAAAAAATATTTAAGTGTGTATAATTTTTTTCATCTAAAGGTCTGAAATTTGGGTAGTTATGTGTTGTTGAAATATTGTATTGTGGAAATTGTGGTGGCTACTGAGTGATATCAAAGTTTATTTTTGAACATTAAAGGGACAGTAAAGTCAAAATTAAACTTTCATGATTCAGATAGGGCATGCAATTGTAAGCAATTTTCCAATCATCAAATTTGCTTTTTTCACTTGGTATTCTTTGTTGAAGGCTAATACTAGGTAGGCTCATAGGCTGATTTCTAAGCCAATGAAGGCAGCCTCTTATCTTAGAACATTATATTAGCTTATCACAGCCAGACAGTGGTAACATACACCTAGATTATGAGTTTTGTCTTTAAGGCTGTGCGGTGCTAATGCACAGTTTTCCCTCACCGCTCACCTACAGACAACGCTGGTATTATGGGTTTTTAGAAACCCGGCGTTAGCCGCAAAAAAGTGAGTGTAGAGCAAAATTTAGCTCCACATCTCACCTCAATACAAGCGCTGCTTACGGTAGCGGTGAGCTGGCAAAACGTGGTTGTGCACGTTTTCCCCATAGGAATCAATGGGGAGAGCTGGCTGAAAAAAAACCCTAACACCTGCAAAAAAGCAGCGTAAAGCTACTAACGCAGCCCCATTGATTCCTATGGGGAAAGAAAATTTATGTATACACCTAACACCCTAACATGAACCCCGAGTCTAAACACCCTTAATATTACACTTATTAACCCCTAATCTGCCGCCCCCGACGTCGCCGACACCTGCATTATATTATTAACCCCTAATCTGCCGCTCCGGATACCACCGCCAACTACATTATATGTATTAACCCCTAATCTGCCACCCCCAATGTCGCTGCAACCTACCTACACTTATTAACCCCTAAATCTAAGTCTTACCCTAACATCCCCCCTAACTTACATATAATTTAAATAAATCTAAATAAAAAACTACAATTAAATAAATGATTCCTATTTAAAACGAAATACTTACCTATAAAATAAACCCTAAGCTAGCTACAATATAACTCAAAGTTACATTGTAGCTAGCTTAGGATTTATTTTTATTTTACAGGTAACTTTGTATTTATTTTAACTAGGTAGAATAGTTATTAAATAGTTATTAGCTATTTAATAGCTACCTAGTGAAAATGAAGACACATTTACCAGTAAAATAAAACCTAACCTATGTTACAATTACACCTAACACTACACTATAATTAAATTAATTCCCTAAACTAACTACAATTAAATTAAATTATCTAAAGTACGACCCCCCCCTAAATTACAGAAAATAATAAAATAATTACAAGTTTTTTAAACTAATTACACCTAATCTAATCCCACTAATAAAATAAAAAAGCCCCCCAAAATAATAAAAAGCCCTACCCTATACTAAATTACAAATAGCCCTTAAAAGGGCCTTTTGCAGGGCATTGCCCCAAAGTAATCAGCTCTTTTACCTAAAAAAAAAAAAAAAGTACAATACCCCCCCAACATTAAAACCCACCACCCACACACCCAACCCTACTCTAAAACCCACCAAATACCCCCTTAATAAAACCTAACACTAACCCCTTGAAGATCACCCTACCTTGAGATGTCTTCACCCAGCTGGGCCGAAGTCCTCAACGAAGCCGGGCGAAGTGGTCCTCCAGACGGGTAGAAGTCTTCATCCAAGCCAGCCAGAAGAGATCCTCCAGATGGGCAGAAGTCTTCATCCAGACGGCATCTTCTATCTTCACCCATCCGGCGCGGAGCGGCTCCATCTTCAAGACATCCAACGCGGAGCATTCTCTTCCATCGACGTTCAAATGAAGAATGAAGGTTCATTTAAATAACGTCATCCAAGATGGCATCCCTTGAATTCCGATTGGCTGATAGAATTCTATCAGCCAATCAGAATTAAGGTAGAAAAAAATCCTATTGGCTGATGCAATCAGCCAATAGGATTGAGCTCGCATTCCATTGGCTGATCCAATCAGCCAATAGAATGCCATCTCAATCCTATTGGAAACTAAAGGAAACTTCATTCTTCATTTGGACGTCGATGGAAGAGGATGCTCCATGTCGGATGTCTTGAAGATGGAGCCGCTCCACGCCGGATGAAGATAGAAGATGCTGCTGGATGAAGACTTCTGCCCGTCTGGAGGACCTCTTCTGGCCGGCTTGGATGAAGACTTCTGCCCGTCTGGAGGACCACTTCGGCCTGGCTGGGTGAAGACATCTCAAGGTAGGGTGATCTTCAAGGGGTTAGTGTTAGGTTTTATTAAGGGGGTATTGGGTGGGTTTTAGAGTAGGGTTGGGTGTGTGGGTGGTCGGTTTTAATGTTGGGGGGTATTGTACTTTTTTCAGGTAAAAGAGCTGATTACTTTGGGGCAATGCCCCGCAAAAGGCCCTTTTAAGGGCTATTTGTAATTTAGTATAGGGTAGGGCTTTTTATTATTTTGGGGGGCTTTTTTATTTTATTAGTGGGATTAGATTAGGTGTAATTAGTTTAAAAAACTTGTAATTATTTTATTATTTTCTGTAATTTAGTGTTAGTTTGTTTTTCGTACTTTAGATAGTTGTATTTAATTGTATTTAATTGTAGTTAGTTTAGGGAATTTATTTAATTATAGTGTAGTGTTAGGTGTAATTGTAACATAGGTTAGGTTTTATTTTACAGGTAATTTTGTCTTTATTTTAACTAGGTAGCTATTAAATAGTTAATAAATATTTAATAACTATTGTACCTAGTTAAAATAAATACAAAGTTGCCTGTAAAATTAAAATAAATCCTAAGCTGTAACTATTAGTTATATTGCAGCTAGCTTAGGGTTTATTTTATAGGTAAGTATTTATTTTTAAATAGGAATCATTTATTTCATTGTAGTTTTTTATTTAGATTCATTCAAATTATATTTAAGTTAGGGGGGTGTTAGGATTAGACTTAGATGTAGGGGTTAATAACTTTAATATAGTAGTGGCGGCGACGACGACGTTGGGTGCGGCAGATTAGGGGTTAATAAATGTAGGAAGGTGTCAGCGATGTTAGGGCAGGCAGGGTAGGGGTTAATAATATTTAACTAGTGTTTGCGATGCGGGAGTGTGGCGGTTTAGGGGTTAATATATTTATTATAGTGGCGGCGATGTCCGGTTCGGCAGATTAGGGGTTAAAAAAATTATTTCGTGTTTACAATGTGGGGGGCCTCGATTTAGCGGTTAATAGGTAGTTTATGGGTGTTAGTGTACTTTTCAGCAGTTTAGTTAAAAGTTTTATACTACGGTGTTAGCCCATAAAACTCTTAACTATTGACATTCAAATGCAGTATCAGTCTTGACAGGAGAGGCTGTACCGCTCACTTTTTTGCAGACTCGTAATACCGGCGTTAGGCAAATCCCATTGAAAAAAAGAGGATACGCAATTGATGTAATTTGCGGTATTTTGGAGTCTGGCCAAAAAAGTGAGCGGTACACCTGTACCTGCAAGACTCGCAATACCAGCGTTAGGAAAAAAGCAGCATTGGGACCTCTCAACGCTGCTTTTTAAGGCTAACGCAAGACTCGTAATCTCGCCGAGTGTAACATAGTAGATGAGGTTGAAAAAAGACTGAAGTCCATCGAGTTCAACCTATACAAATCTAAAATATATACACAAAGCTCCAGTTAATCTTAAATAATCCCACTAAAAGGTGACCCATTTAATACTAGCAATCATATCCATGAATTTTGTTTATAGACACAAATGTATCCAAATAATTTTTAAATGTATCTATGGTATTTGCATTCACTACCTCCTCTAGTAATGAGTTCCACAATTTTATTGATCTTACAGTGAAAAAAAAAACGTTTCCGTTGCAGGAGATTAAATCTCCTTTCTTCCAACCTTAAATTGTGACCTCTGGTCAGAATCAATTTTCTTGGAATAAACAGAGCTTCTGCCATCTCTGTATATGGGCCTTGAATATATTTATATAAAGTAATCATGTAACCTCTTCTTCTAAAGAAAACAGACCCAGTTTGGCTAGCCTCCCCTCATAGGTTAAATTCTCCAATCCCTTTATTAGCTTTGTGGCCCTTCTCTGGACTTTTTCTAGTTCTGCAATATATTTTTCTGCGATTGGTCCCCAGAACTGCACTCCATACTCAAGGTGAGGTCTTACCAGGGCACAGAATTATGCTTTCCTCCCTTGAGTCAATGCCTCTTTTAATTCATGCTAGTATCTTATTAGCCTTTGAAGCTGCTGCCCTGCATTGTGCATCCATCTTTAGCTTGTTATCTATTACTACCCCCAAAGTCTTGTCCCATTTAAATAATACGTTGCCTGCTTATTTTTACTTCCAAAATGTAGAACCTTGCATTTTCTTGTATTAAATCTCATTTTCCAATTACCTGCCCATACTTCTAATTTTTGCAGGTCCCTTTGTAACGAAAGTTCATCCTGCACTGACCTAATGACCTTACTGTCTGACAGCAGGAGCGATCTGCACTTAGTCTTAGGGCGCGGTCGGGCCGGGCTGTGACTATACAGCTGGCCCGATGTGCTGAGTAAATATAACAGACCCGCTCAGCAGAGTACAGAGAGCGGGTCTGTAAAACAGCGTTTTTTTAAAAATAATTAATAGGGTACATTATGTTTAATAATGTTTGGCTAATATAATGTTATATAATTCTGCACTATGTGCAGAATTATATAACATTATTTTTAAAGATTACTGACACTTTAATGACTTCCTTAAATCATTGAATTTTGCTTTCTTAAAATTAAAAGTCTTGGTTAAACCTTTAAGGCACTGCTTATGAAAAGAAATTTCAAATGTGACCATGTTATGATCACTGTTACCCAAATGTTCTTTGACTTCTATGTTTGATATTATATCTGTATTATTTGATAGCACTAAATCCAATATAGTGTTACTCCTAGTTGGCTCCTCTATTAATTGTGACAAGAAGTTATCCCTGAGAACATTTATAAATCCATCCCCCTTAGCTGAATTACAAGTAGTTCTAGTTCTAGTTCATGGCCGGCGAGGTAGCTCAGTTGGTAAAATGCCCTAACTAGACTACAAAAACCTGTTCAAAGAATCAAAGGTCACAGGTTAAAATCCCGGCAGGGCCAACTCAGCCCTTCATCCTTCAGAGGTGGATAAAAGGAGTACCATTAAATTGGGTAATAACAACAACTATTACTATTCAGCTGCCGATTTGGTTCATTCCGAGAGCGAGCGCTGAGTCCCTCTGGGAGAAAGGCGCTATATAAATGCTAGTTATTATCATGTGTGCCAAATAGATAACATTGTGCTCACTCCTATGTGGATATGCCTGAGTCAGCACTAATTGGCTGAAATGCAAGATTGTAAAAAGCACAAAGATAAGCAGGGAGTCTGCAGAGGCTTAGATACAAGGTAATCACATGTGTAAAACTCGGGAATGGGTAATAAAGGGAAATCTATATTTTTAAACAAGAACAATTTTTCAAGTAGACTGTCCCGTTAAGCATCCCAATAAATGCAATTAACACAATTTGTTTGCAGTATTTAAATCCAAAACTCTTGAATTGGCTTGGGCCATGATAAACCTATCTTGTGCAAAAATTTGAGGCAATTGATGTTTAGGCTAAATTTTGCACATTTAGCAATTTCTAAATTAAAGGCACAGGAAACCCCACATTTTTATTACATACTTTGGATAGAACATACAATTTTTACAATTTTCAAATTTACCTTTATTAACAAATTTGCTTCATTCTCTTTTTATCTTTTGCTGAAGGAACAGCATTGCACTACTAGCAGCTCGCGGAAAAGATCTACGGCTAGATTATGAGTTTTGCGTTATGAGGGGTGCGGTGCTAATTTGCACGTTATTGTAACCGCTCACTTACCTACAGCGCTGGTATTACAGGTTTTTATAAATCCGCCGTTAAAAGACAAGAAGTGAGCGTAGAGCAAACTTGTGCTCCATACCGCACTCCAATACCAGCGCTGCTTAAGTCAGCGGTGAGCTGGTTGTACGTGCTTGTTCATGATTTCCCCATAGACATCAATGGGGAGAGCCAGCTGAAAAAAAGCCTAACACCTGCAATAAAGCAGTGTAAAGCTCAGTAACGCAGCCCCATTGATTCCTATGGGGAAACTAAATTTATATTTACACCTAACACCCTAACATGAACCCGAGTCTAAACACCCCTAATTATACACTTATTAACCCCTAATCTGCCGCCCCTGACATCGCCGACACCTACATTATACTTATTAACCCCTTATCTGCCGCTCCTGGCGCCGCCACCACTATAATAAACATATTAACCCCTAAACCGCCACACTCTCCTGCATCACAAACTTTAGTTAAAAATTATTAACCCCTAATCTGCCGCTCCTAACATCACCGCCACCTACCTACATTTATTAATCCCTAATCTGCCGCCCCCAACATCGCCACCACTATACTAAAGTTATTAACCCCTAAACCTAAGTCTAACCCTAACACCCACTAACTTAAATATAATTAAAATAAATATAAAGAAAGCCTACTATTAATAACTAAATCATTCCTATTTAAAACTAAATACTTACCTGTAAAATAAACCCTAAGCGTGCTACAATATAACTAATAGTTACATTGTAGCTAGCTTAGGGTTTATTTTATTTTACAGGCAAGTTTGTATTTATTTTAACTAGGTAGAATAGTTACTAAATAGTTATTAACTATTTACTAACTACCTAGCTAAAATAAATACAAATTTACCTGTAAAATTAAACCTAACCTGAGTTACACTAACACTTAACATTACACAACAATTAAATAAATTAAATAAATTAAATACAATTACCTAAATTACAATAAAAAACAAAGACTAAATTACACAAAATAAAAAACAAATTACAAGATATTTAAACTCATTACACCTAATCTAATAGCCATATCAAAATTAAAAAAAGCCCCCCACAAAATAAAAAAAACCCTAACTAAAAAAACCTAAGCTCCCCATTGCCCTGAAAGGGCATTTGGATAGGCATTGCCCTTAAAATGGCATTTAGCTCTATTGCTGCCCAAACCCTAATCTAAAACTAAAACCCACCCAATAAACCCTTAAAAAAACCTAACTCTAACCCCTGAAGATCCACTTACAGTTTTGAAGACCGGACATCCATCATCAACGAAGCCGGGAGAAGTCCTCAACGAAGCGGCAAGAAGTCCTCAACAAAGCTGGGAGAAGTCTTCATCCAAGCCGGGAGAAGTGGTCCTCCAGACAGGCAGAAGTCTTCATCCAGACGGCATCTTCTATCTTCATCCATCCGGCGCGGAGCGGGTCCATCTTCAAGACATCCGGCATGGAGCATCCTCTTCTTACGATAACTCCCGACAAATGAAAGTTCCTTTTTTTTTACGTCATCCAAGATGGCGTCCCTTAGATTTCGATTGGCTGATAGAATTCTATCAGCCAATCGGAATTAAGGTTGAAAAAATCCTATTGGGTGATACAATCAGCCAATAGAATTGAACTTCAATCCTATTGGCTGATACAATCAGCCAATAGGATTGAGCTTGCATTCTATTGGCTGTTCCGGATGGATAAAGATAGAAGATGCCGTCTGGATGAAGACATCTGTCCGTCTAGCAGACCACTTCTCCCGGCTTGGATGAAGACTTCTCCCGGCTTCGGGAGAGGACTTCTTGCCACTTTGTTGGTGACTTCTCCCGGTTTCGTTGACGATGGATGTCCGGTCTTCAAAACTGTAAGTGGATCTTCGGGGGTTAGTGTTATTTTTTTTTAAGGGTTTATTGGGTGGTTTTTAGATTAGGGTTTGGGCAGCAATAGAGCTAAATGCCCTTTTAAGGGCAATGCCCAGCCAAAGCCCTTTTCAGGGCAATGGGGAGCTTAGGTTTTTTTAGTTAGGGTTTTATTTGGGGGGTTGGTTGTGTGGGTGGTGGGTTTTTACAGGTAAAAGAGCTGATTTCTTTGGGGCAATGCCCTGCAAAAGGCCCTTTTAAGGGCTATTGGTAGTTTAGTTTAGGCTAGGGTTTTTTTTATTTTGGGGGGCTTTTTATTTTGATAGGGCTATTAGATTATGTGTAATTAGTTTAAATATCATGTAATTTGTTTTTTATTTTGTGTAATTTAGTGTTTTGTTTTTTTGTAATTTAGGTAATTGTATTTAATTTATGTAATTTATTTAATTGTTGTGTAATGTTAGGTGTTAGTGTAACTCGGGTTAGGTTTTATTTTACAGGTAAATTTGTATTTATTTTAGCTAGGTAGTTAGTAAATAGTTAATAACTATTTAGTAACTATTCTACCTAGTTAAAATAAATACAAACTTGCCTGTAAAATAAAAATAAACCCTAAGCTAGCTACAATGTAACTATTAGTGATATTGTAGCTAGCTTAGGGTTTATTTTACAGGTAAGTATTTAGTTTTAAATAGGAATTATTTAGGTAATGAGAGTAGGTTTAATTTAGATTTATTTTAATTATATTTAAGTTAGGGGGGTGTTAGGGTAAGGGTTAGACTTAGGTTTAGGGGTTAATAAATTTAGTATAGTGGCAGCGACGTTGGGGGGCGCAGATTAGGGGTTAATAAATGTAGGTAGGTGGCGGCAATGTTATAGGTAGTTTATGTGTATTAGTATACTTTTTAGCACTTTAGTTATGAGTTTTATGCTACAGCTTTGTAGTGTAAAACTCATAACTACTGACTTTAGAATGTGTTACGAATCTTGCAGGATAGGCTGTACCGCTCACTTTTTGGCCTCCAAAAAAAAGCTTGTAATATCGGCGCTATGGAAGTCCCATTGAAAAAAGACTTTATGAAAATTGCGTAAATTAATTTGCGGTACGGCCAAAAAAGTGTGCGGGACAGCTGTACCTACAAGACTTGTAATAGCAGCGGTAGTGAAAAAGCAGCGTTATGAGCCTTAATGCTGCTTTTTTACTCATAACACAAAACTCATAATCTAGCTACTAGTTAGCCAATCACAAGAGAAATTGTATACAGGCACCAATCACCAGCTAGCTCCCATTAGCGTAGAATACGTCTGTATTGGATACCAAGAAAACAAAGAACATTTGAAAATAGAAGTGATTTTTAAGTGTATTAGAAGGACATGCTGTAGAATGTTTTTAAAGGCAAGGTAAACTTGTGTGCACTCGTTAACAAATTTAACAATAACAGACAACATTAGCATAACTTTAATTAATCAATTTTATATTATTATTTTTACCCTCAAATCTTATTTTTAAATCGTTGTCCTGCAATGATTCCTCGTCCGCCCGACTTTTCTATAGAAGTGATTGACACTTCTCTAACACTGTGGCCTCCAATCACCACTTTCTCCATGTGGTGGTGAACACAGCATATCAGACGTCATCGGACCGCACTGCGCATGCGTCCGACCCGAAATGTCTACACTGTTGAACGCGCTCGTTCAAGACTCGTGCATGCTCCTTTTGTTAGACAGATTATTAAATATATATGTCAATTTTGATCGTAATACTGATACACTCTTTTGGATAGCAATAACACACGAAGTAAATCGAATAGTCATTATTTGATTATGCTAAAATATGAATATTCGAAATTGATATTTCGTTAACTGTAAGAATAAAGATACTTACTATTACAATATTTTTAAATAAAATTTAAAGAATAATGCCGGTATTGTAATACGTAATCGCGGGGAATAATGAAGACGAGTCTGTCTCATATAATGAATACAAAGTATTGTACGAAAATTGCGCATGGGCATAAAAATTGTTGTCCGTGAACGCGCAAAATGCTGACGTAGAGAGCGGGTGGGTTGAGTCGCTACGATGAGAGCGAGAAAATAGGAAGTAGAAGCGGGGAGGAGTTTTACAATAAACGGTACGCATATATTTTATTATTTTTCATGAAAATACTAAATCTATTGTGTAAACCAACTTAGCGACTGCATTGCAGTGGTAAATAAAAAAGTAAACATGTTTTAAAACGTACCCAACTTTACCTTGCCTTTAAAGTATCTTTTATACGATAATTAATTGCAAAGTAATTGTAATTTACTTTTTTTGTTCATGAGCTATTGCAATCCATAAAATACAGCATGTAATTAGAGTTTTAGATGTGAACAATTTTAATATATAGACAAGTAGAAAGTAATAATTTGTGTACTGCATAAACTTTATGATGATGTTTTGATAATTAATGAATGTAGTTAATTTATATTTATTAAAGGGGTAACAATGTAATTTATATATATATATATATATATATATATATATATATATGCATGAAAAATTGTAATCTTGGTAGCAATATTTGCATTATTTTGCAGTCCAGAGAAACAACACTAGACTCGGGTAATTGTCTTATCTCTTTTGCTGTGGCCAGTTACGGACAGGTATAAAAAGAGCATATGCCACCCATGTGCATATAGGAGTGTTAAGGTCCTAAATTCCACATTTCACTCCTGCTAATGCGGTAACTCTGCTAGAAGAAAGCTATTGAGTGCATCGGGTAGCGCTTGTATCACAAGTTGAAAGTGAAAAGATTTTGCGTGCGTGCTAATTCGTTGTGCGCAAAAAGCCAATGTTAGAACATAGAGATCCCGTTAAAGTATTCCTCTAGAGAAGTCACTGGAGCAAAAAAAGTAGAAAAAAAAAAAAACTAACACCCTATTTGTGCGCAAACCCTATTGCATATTCTCAAGTGCACTTAGCCGACATGGAAATATGAATATTTCACATTCCAATGTTCTTCGCATAGCAGAATACATTCTATTTATTCATAAATACATATTTCTACATATACCAAATACATGGTATTTTGGTACAATATATATCTATATCTATATATTTTAATTTCAAGAAAGCAAAATTCAACGATTTAAGGAAATCATTAAATAATATAAATTGGGACAATGTATTTTCTAATAAAAATACAGAGGATAAATGGATAATATTTAAAAATTTGTTAAATAAATATACATATCAATACATACCATATGGTTATAAAAATAAAAAAACTAAGCCTTTATGGCTAAATAAAAATGTGTTAAGAGAAATTAGGAAAAAACGTAGGGCATTTAAATTATTAAAAGAAAATAGTACAGACTCAGCATACAATATTTATAAGGAATGTAACAAAGCATGCAAAAAAGCAATCAAATTAGCCAAAATTGAAAATGAAAAATTAATTGCCAAGGATTCTAAGTCTAACCCTAAAAGGTTCTTTAAGTACATAAATAGCAAAAAATCTAAGAAGGATAATATAGGTACATTAAAATGTGTGGAGGGTAGCATGATAAATAATGACAGGGAGAAGGCTGAGGTACTAAACCAGTTTTTTTCTTCAGTATACACAAGAGAGAAACCATTGAATGATACTTTGGAACAGAATAAAACATGCCAGTCCATACCACTAACTGGGTTTTGTTTAGAGGATATCAGGAAAAAACTAAAAAATATTAAGGTAAATAAAACTCCAGGCCCAGATGGAATACACCCAAGGGTGTTAAGTGAACTTAGCAATGTTATAGACAAACCTTTACTCTTAATTTTTCAAGACTCATTATCCTCAGGCATGGTACCCCAGGATTGGCGTAAAGCTGATGTGGTGCCACTCTTCAAAAAGGGAAGCAGGGATGATCCAGGAAGCTATAGACCAGTTAGTCTGACATCAATAGTGGGGAAGATATTTGAAGGGATTATAAGGGATTATATTGATGAGCATATTTGTGTAAACAAGATTATGAGTTCTAATCAGCATGGCTTTAGGAGAAATAGATCATGTCAAACTAATCTAATTAGATTCTACGAGGAAGTAAGTAAAAATATAGATAAAGGGGAATCAGTTGATGTGATATACTTAGATTTTGCAAAGGCATTTGATACAGTGCCACATGAGAAATTAATGCACAAAATTAAGGGACTGGGAATAGCTGAAAATGTTAGCTCATGGATAAATAACTGGATAAAAGATAGGGAGCAACGAGTAGTAGTAAATGGATCATACTCAGATTGGACAAAGGTAATCAGTGGCGTCCCCCAGGGATCAGTACTGGGCCCTGTTCTTTTTAATATTTTTATAAATGACTTGGAGCAAGGATTAAATAGCGACATCTCTATTTTTGCAGATGATACTAAGTTAAGTAAGGTCATTAGGTCAGAGCAGGACGAACTCTCTTTACAAAGGGATTTGCTAAAATTAGAACTATGGACAAGTGAATGGAAAATGAGATTTAATACAGAAAAATGTAAGGTTCTACATTTTGGAAGTAAAAATAAGCAGGCTACGTATTTTTTAAATGGGACAAGACTTAGCCAAACACAGGAGGAAAGGGATTTGGGAGTAGTAATAGATAACAAGCTAAAGATGAGTGCACAATGCAGGGCAGCGGCTTCAAAAGCTAATAAGATACTAGCATGTATTAAAAGAGGCATTGATTCAAGGGAGGAAAGCATAATTCTGTCATTATATAAAGCCCTGGTAAGACCTCACCTTGAGTTTGGAGTGCAGTTCTGGGGACCGATTGCTTAAAAAGATATTGCAGAACTAGAAAAAGTTCAGAGAAGGGCCACAAAGCTAATAAGGGGATTGGAGAAATTAACCTATGAGGAGAGGCTAGCCAAACTGGGTCTGTTCTCTTTAGAAAAAAGGTGCTTGAGAGGTGACATGATTACTTTATATAAATATATTCAAGGCCCATATACAGAGATGGCAGAAGCTCTTTTTATTCCAAGAAAAATGTTTCTGACAAGAGGTCATAATTTAAGGTTGGAGGAAAGGAGATTTAATCTCCTGCAACGGAAACGTTTTTTCACTGTAAGAGCAATAAAATTGTGGAACTCATTACCAAAGGAGGTAGTGAATGCCAATACCATAGATTCATTTAAAAATAGTCTGGATAAATTTCTGTATATAAACAAAATTCATGGATATGATTGCTAGTATTAAATGGGTCACATTTTAATGGGGTTATTTAAGCTTAACTGGAGCTTTTTGTAAGTATTTTAGATTTGTATAGGTTGAACTCGATGGACTTCAGTCTTTTTTTAACCTTATCTACTATGTTACTATGTTTATATATAGTTACATAGTAGCCATGGACTCACTCCTCTCATGGGTTATGATGCCTGGGTGCTACCTCAAAGTTCAATATTCATTCTCTGTTCCACAAGATGAGGGAACTCTTAGGACTTAAATTATAACATAATTTTATTGAATTATCACACACAATCTTCTTATAGACAAGTCAACGATTTTGTTTTCTGTGGAGCCTTTGTCAAGACATTACAAGATGAATCTGCTAAAACCATAATTATAAACACACAAACCCCCACACCAATAATCGAACCAATTTTCCTCTACACAATTGTGTATAAGCAGTACCTTTCACTATTTGCTGGATATATCCTACAAAGAGAAATAAAGCGGGGAGAAGCCCTGAAAAATGCATAAGGCCACGCCCACACATACATACAGTGATGTTAGATTGTCCACACTGGCAGTGATTCCCTTTGCCGGCAATATGAAAACACTACCTTGAACGCAACCTTGAGGAAGGACTCACTTTTGAGGGACTTGGCCACACTCGGTAGTCCCCTGTTTCGGCTGCAAGAGATCTAAGCTGAGTAAACTAACTGATTAGATCAGGGTTACAAGGAGATATCCAGGATCCAGTGGGTGGTTATCTGTATAGACGCCTATCACATACCTCACACTGTTTGAGGTCCTGTTTGTGAGTGAATTTACTTTATATGTAATAAAAGTGTTTTAACCGAATATACTGCACTTCGCCCTCTCTTTTGCGCTCCATGTCCTCTTTGTTTTATATATCTATATATATATATATATACATGATTATATATAAGTATATATATATATTTATATATATATATATATATATATATATATATATATATATATATATATATATATATATATATAAATATCTATTTAGAAATACATAGAACATATTCTGCTAAGTGCAGAACAATGGAATGTGAAATTTTACAATAAATACATAGTTAAAACCTTTATTAAACATGAATATTGCATAAAAATGCTATTACACGTTTTCATCTACTTAACGGCAAAGGGCTCCAAAGCCCATATATATATATATATATATATATTTATATATATAAATCCACTGAAATAAGTGCACTCCCACAAACAGTGAAATTTCAAATTTTGCCAGGGTGCTATAGAAAGTTCAAATATCCAAGTTATAACACAAACACAACAAACATATAAATCTACGGTGCTCATCCACTCCACAACATCCACGGCAGCGTATCTTCGGCGTGTGCACACGTCAGCTAGTAGCCTGCTTCAGAACGAGGGTGCAGCCAGACAGCGTCCCTGATAGAACACCAAACAGGATCACAGGTAGAAACAAGATTGTCCGTAGCAGCTTCTCCTTATGAAAGCACAGGGACTCCAGGTTAAAAAAGTATAACAAAGTCTTTATTGAAGGTTGTATAACATAAAAGCAAAAAGCGTGAGACACAGCTCACAAGATCAGGAACAGGGTTCCAGTAATGCAAGGAACGGCAAACATGTGGGGCCTCCACACTTGTTCACTGCTGTTGATTGCACACACTGGATACGCCTTATAAAGGCAAATAATCAGATCAAATTACAAACATATGTGATGTTAACCCTACCTGTTTATGTTAAAAGGTTAAATACACATTTTTATCACATAAGAAAAGCTAGTATAATACATCAGTAATCAATAGAAAATGTACAAAATACCAAATTGAAATTTACTTATACTAAAAATATTGTAATAGGGCTTGAAGAAAAAAAAAGAGAAAACAGTTATATATACATATGTCACACAAGGATATCAAATGAACAAGTTGACGTCGGCTTCCATATTTATATGTGTTAAGTGTGAATATCCACTGTGCTTCTTTATAGCACAGTTTATATTCCTTGTCACCACCTCTTGTAATGTTTAGGAATATGGTCAATGGCTTGAAAAGATTCCAGGGATGAGTCAGCTGCGTGCATATTTTTAAAATGCTTCGCTACAGGCGTGAAGACATCAGGATTATCAATGTCCCTGATGTGTTCAAGCCATTGACCATAGTCCCTGAGCATCCTCTTAGTTTTTCCAACATATTGGACCTGGCACCCCCTGCAGGTCAAAAGGTAAACTACATATGTAGAATTGCAATTTAAATAGTGCCTGATCCGATAGGTCATGTTGGAAACTGAGGACTGGAACAACTCACCCTCAGCAAACATAATTGCAAGTCTTGCAAATTTTTGATTTGCATTTGTAAAATCCTGTTCTGTGTGGCAGCCAAGTACGTGTCTTATGTGCAGGCAACTGTGAGGGAGCTACCATATTGCCTATATTCCTCGCTTTCCTAGCTACAAATTTGCAACCATTATTCGCCACCTTCTCCAAAGATGGATCGGTGGCAAGAATGGGTAAACATTCCCTAATAAGGTTGCAGATCTTATTAAATTCAAGGCTATATGGGGTGCTAAAAATTAGCTTGTCCCTACATTCACCGCGTTTTGATAGGGCTCTATCATCACGTTTGTATTCCAAAAGCCAGTTGCGTGGAATCTGGCTAACTTGTTCCTTAGTAGACTGAAGGAGTTTGATAGGATAGCCTCGCTGAGATAGCCTACCCGCCAAAATGTCAATTTGTTAGTGATATGCAATATCATTAGAACAAATTCTATTGTATTGGCCCTTGGGTATTGCCCTCAGGACATGTTTGGGATGACAGGATTTGTAATTCAAAATAGTGTTGCCACTAGTAGGTTTCCTATATAGGCTAGTATCAATAGTATGTGTAGATATCTGTGCATTAAGCTCTATATCTAGGAATCAAATCTGTAGTGGATGTTGTACAAAAGTGAACTTCAGGTTCGCTTCATTTCTGTTGACATACTCAATGAACTTCACAACACTATTATCATCTCCATTCCACACCAGCAGAAGATCATCAATATAGCGGCCAAAGTAAATAATATTATCTTTGAAAGGGTTGCCACCCCCATAGACGTGGAACAGCTCCCAGCATCCCATATAGAGATTGGCATAGGAGGGGGCAAATTTTGCCCCCATAGCTGTTCCACATCTCTGGAGGTAGCAACATCCCTCAAACAAAAAAAAGTTGTGTATAAGCAAGAATTCAATGGCCAAAATAAAAAACATAATTTATGCTTACCTGATAAATTTATTTCTCTTGTAGTGTGTTCAGTCCACGGGTCATCCATTACTTATGGGATATATTCTCCTTCCCAACAGGAAGTTGCAAGAGGATCACCCAAGCAGAGCTGCTATATAGCTCCTGCCCTCACATGTCATATCCAGTCATTCGACCGAAACAAGACGAGAAAGGAGAAACTATAAGGTGCAGTGGTGATTGGAGATATAATTTTAAAATTTAGAACCTGCCTTAAAAGGACAGGGCGGGCCGTGGACTGAACACACTACAAGACAAATAAATTTATCAGGTAAGCATAAATTATGTTTTCTCTTGTTAAGTGTGTTCAGTCCACGGGTCATCCATTACTTATGGGATACCAATACCAAAGCTAAGTACACGGATGATGGGAGGGACAAGGCAGGAACATTAAACAGAAGGAACCACTGCCTGTAGAATCTTTCTCCCAAAACCAGCCTCCGAAGAAGCGAAAGTGTCAAATTTGTAAAATTTGGAAAAAGTATGAAGTGAAGACCAAGTTGCAGCCTTGCAAATCTGTTCAACAGAGGCCTCATTCTTAAAGGCCCAGGTGGAAGCCACAGCTCTGGTGGAATGAGCTGTAATTCTTTCAGGAGGCTGCTGTCCAGCAGTCTCATAGGCTAAACGTATTATGCTACGAAGCCAAAAAGAGAGAGAGGTAGCCGAAGCCTTTTGACCTCTCCTCTGTCCAGAGTAAACGACAAACAGAGAAGAAGTTTGTCTAAAATCTTTAGTTGCCTGTAAGTAGAACTTCAGAGCACGGACCACGTCTAGATTATGCAAAAGACGTTCCTTCATTGAAGAAGGATTAGGACATAATGATGGAACAACAATCTCTTGATTGATATTCCTGTTAGAAACAACCTTAGGTAAAAACCCAGGTTTAGTACGCAGAACTACCTTGTATGAATGAAAGATCAGATAAGGAGAATCACAATGTAAGGCAGATAACTCAGAGACTCTTCGAGCCAAGGAAATAGCCATCAAAAACAAAACTTTCCAAGATAAAAGCTTAATATCAATGGAATGAAGGGGTTCAAACGGAACACTCTGAAGAACTTTAAGAACCAAGTTTAAGCTCCACGGAGGAGCAACAGCTTTAAACACAGGCTTAATTCTAGCCAAAGCCTGACAAAAGGCCTGGACGTCTGGATGCTCTGCCAGACGTTTGTGTAAAAGAATAGACAGAGCTAAAATCTGTCCCTTTAGCGAACTAGCGGATAAACCCTTTTCTAAACCCTCTTGTAGAAAAGCTAATATCCTAGGAATCCTAACCTTACTCCATGAGTAACTCTTGGATTCGCACCAATATAAATATTTACGCCATATCTTATGGTAAATTTTTCTTGTCACAGGTTTCCGAGCCTGTATTAATGTATCAATAACCGAATCCGAAAACCCACGCTTTGATAGAATCAAGCATTCAATTTCCAGGCAGTCAGCCTCAGAGAAATTAGGTTTGGATGGTTGAAAGGACCCTGAATTAGAAGGTCCTGCCTCAGAGGAAGAGACCATGGTGGACAGGACGACATGTCCACTAGGTCTGCGTGGTCACGCAGGCGCTATCAGAATTACCGATGCCCTCTCCTGTTTGATCCTGGCAATCAGCCGAGGTAGCAACGGAAATGGTGGAAACACATAAGCTATGTTGAAAACCCAAGGGGCTGCTAATGCATCTACCAGCACCGCTCCCGGGTCCCTGGACCTGGATCCGTAACAAGGAAGCTTCGCGTTCTGGCGAGATGCCATGAGATCCAGATCCGGTTCGCCCCAACGACGAATCAGTTGAGCAAATACCTCCGGGTGAAGTTCCCACTCTCCCGGATGAAAAGTCTGGCGACTTAGGAAATCCGCCTCCCAGTTCTCTACGCCTGGGATGTGAATCGCTGACAGGTGGCAAGAGTGAGACTCTGCCCAGCGAATTATCTTCGAGACTTCCAACATCGCTAGGGAACTCCTGGTTCCCCCTTGATGATTGATGTAAGCCACAGTCGTGATATTGTCCGACTGAAATCTGATGAACAACAGCTTTGCTAACTGAGGCCAAGCTAGAAGAGCATTGAATATTGCTCTTAATTCTAGAATGTTTATTGGGAGGAGTTTCTCCTCCTGAGTCCACGATCCCTGAGCCTTCAGGGAATTCCAGACTGCTCCCCAGCCTAGAAGGCTGGCATCCGTTGTTACAATCGTCCAATCTGGCCTGCGAAAAATCATGCCCAAAGCGATTTATCACCAAAGTACCTCACAAAAACGAATAACTTGCCAGTAAACGTTTTATTAAAAAACAACATTTTTCAATGTCATGCAAAGCTATCACTAAGCCTGCTACCACTGCAGAGAAGGCTTAAGTATTATTTCAGTGTTAACAGTATTTTTTCAGTCAAATTCTAGTCCCTAGAATATAAATCGACTGCGCATACATTTATCAGCCTGATACCAGTTGCTACTTCTGCATTTAAGGCTGTACTTACATCATACGGTAACAGCAGTATTTTCTTAGTCAATTCCATTCCCAGAAAATAAAGTACTGCACATACCTCATTTACGGAGGACCCCGCATGCTATTCCCAGTTTCTGAAGTTACCCCACTCCTCAGAATGTCGAGAACAGCCAGTGGATCTTAGTTACGCCTGCTAAGATCATAGAAAAAAAAACGCAGGCAGTTTCTTCTTCCAAATACTGCCTGAGATAGAAAAACAGCACACTCCGGTGCCATTTAAAATAACAAACTTTTGATTGAAGAATAGTTAAGTAAAAACTCCAGCTCCTCTCGCGACCTCCTTCTTTGTTGAGGGTTGCAAGAGAATGACTGGATATGACATGTGAGGGGAGGAGCTATATAGCAGCTCTGCTTGGGTGATCCTCTTGCAACTTCCTGTTGGGAAGGAGAATATATCCCATAAGTAATGGATGACCCGTGGACTGAACACACTTAACAAGAGAAAACTGTTTTACATCTGCTGAATAATTAGAATAGTTATCCAAAATAAAGGATACCACACTCAATCCCTGCTGGTGTGGAATGGAGGTATATAGAGAGACTACATCTATGGTGACGAAACGATATGTCTCTTCCCATGTAATATCCTGTACTGTCCTGAGAACCTGAGTGGCATCCCTAATGTAACTCATAAGACTAACCACTAGGGGCTGTAAGAGGGAATCGACTAATTCAGAGATGGGCTCCAAAAGGGAGCCTACCCCTGAGATAATGGGGCGACCAGGAGGGTTGGAAGCATCCTTATGCAGTTTTGGCAGAAAATAAAAAATGAGGGGTCAATGGATTTTTCGGAAGTAATGAGTTAAAAAGCGAAGATGTTATAACCCCTTTCTGTAAACCAAAAGTGAGTATGTCCTCCACTAAGGGTATATAGGCAATAGTGGGGTTAAAAGTGAGCCTTTTAAAAACATCTGTATCATTTCGTTGTCTGTATGATTCATTGATGTAATACTCCCTGTCCATTACTACCACATTTCCTCCCTTGTCTGACTCTTTGATGACCAACGCTGTATTGTTTCCCAGAGCAGTAAGGGCTTTATGTTGTGTCAGCGTAAGGTTATGTCTGAATAAATCCTTTTTTTTTGGTATTGCTGGAGTGAATATCCTTGGACAAAGTAATTAGTTTTTTCTCAACCGTACGCTGGAACACGTCAATATTTTTACTCCTACTATGCACAGGGTAAAAATCACTCTTTTTCATACTAGAAAAAGAGGATGGTTTGAAAATACCCTTAGAGTGCTGAGTATCCTCATTGCAGAGAGTGGTCATATCCAAAATCAAACATTGTTCGTCAAATCTGAGTGAATCTTTGTTAGTTTGTTGGTTACTACAAACACTGGTATCCACAGCCTGTTCAGGATCATCCACACTACCAAAAAATGTTTTTTAAGAGTGAGCTTTCGCACAAATAAATTAACATCGTGGATGGTACCAAAAAGGCTGAAATGGGATGTGGGAGAAAACCCAAGACCTAAACTTAATACCTCCTTGCCAATTTGTGTTAAAGTAACCTTAGAAAGATTTACAACGTTTTTTAGAGGTACTTTCTTGTCTGTGTCCTCGTTTGGTACCTGCTTTGTGTGTTTGCATTTGTTACCTCCCTTCCTGCCCCTTCGTGTTTTTTTCTTTTCTGCTTTGCCCCCAGGCACCACTAATTTTTTGACTCATTAATGCTGTTGCTTGGGTTATCCAATACTGATTCAGTACTAGGTAATACTACATCATCACTGGAATCAGTATCAGAGGTCTCTACATCATAGTCAGTTTCTGCAAAATGCACCTTCTTACTCTGTTTAGAAATATCCTTATTTTGATTTCACTTATGGAATCTACGACCATGATGTCTAGACCCCTGTCTGGAATTGTTCCACCTGTAAACTTTGTCAAAATCATAATCTCTCTTATCCCTAGACATTTTTTGCTTTTTAAATTCCCATAATTCCTTTGTAAATTTGGCCATATTAGCCTCAAACTTATTATCATAAGGTTTGAAGTTAACATCAATTTGAAAATCAAGCAAATCCTGCTGCACCAATTTTATTTGTGTAACTAAATCTAATCTTTGTTGTTTCTTATATTCTACCAGGAGGTCTATTAGTGCAAAAGAACAGACATTCAATATATTATTCCACTTATTAATAAACTCAGTGTCCGTTACTACAAAGGAGGGACATTTTCTGATCCTTAGCCCCCTAGGTATTCTTGCTTGTTTTTTGTACAGCAGAAAAGTCTTGATATCAAGATCAAGCTTGATATCCTTGCGTCTCAATTCGTCAATCTGGAAAAAGAGGCCATCTAAAGTGTTTGTATTATAGTCAAAAATGTCCTCTACCGCTTTCTCATATGTATATAAAGTAGCCTCCAAGTCCCGTAAAACAAAACTGTTAGCAGCCTCAGACATGGTAAAAAGGATTGCGTAATGTTATACTTTAAAGCCACCAATATATCATCAACTTCAGGAGTTGATGATATATTGTATTATGATATATTGTATTGTATTATGCTAGCTTCTCTTATGTGATAAAAATGCATATTTAACCTTTTAACATAAACAGGTAGGGTTAACATCACATATGTTTGTAATTTGATCTGATTATTTGCCTTTATAAGGCGTATCCAGTGTGTCCAATCAACAGCAGTGAACAAGTGTGGAGGCCCCACACGAAACATGTTTGCCGTTCCTTGCATTACTGGAACCCCCACACGAAACATGTTTGCCGTGTTTGCCGTTCCTTGCATTACTGGAACCCTGTTCCTGATCTTGTGAGCTGTGTCTCACGCTTTTTGGTTTTATGTTATACAACCTTCAATAAAGACTTTGTTATACTTTTTTAACCTGGAGTCCCTGTGCTTTCATAAGGAGGAGTTGCTATGGACAATCTTGTTTCTACCTGTGATCCTGTTTGGCGTTCTAACGGGGACTCTGTCTGGCTGCACCCTTGTTCTGAAGCAGGCTACTACCTGACATGTGCACACGCCGAATATACGCTGCCGCGGATGTCGTGGAGTGGGTGAGCGCCGTAGATCTATGTGTTTGTTGTGCCCTGCTCATTGGTCTGTGGCTGCTCATACACACGAAAGGCTGTTATTTGCTGTACGGCTCAAGTTAGCGTCAAATTGTGCGGTGCTGAAGATTTTTAGTGCCTGTCTTTGCCAGTTTATTTTTTGAGACTCGTGAAGTTGATGATATATTGGTGGCTTTAAAGTATAACATTACGCAATCCTTTTTACCATGTCTGAGGCTGCTAACAGTTTTGTTTTACGGGACTTGGAGACTACTTTATATACATATGAGGAAGAGGTAGAGGACATTTTTGACGATAATACAAACACTTTAGATGGCCTCTTTTTCCAGATTGACGAATTGAGAGGCAAGGATATCAAGCTTGATCTTGATATCAAGACTTTTCTGCTGTACAAAAAACAAGCAAGAATACCTAGGGGGCTAAGGATCAGAAAATGTCCCTCTTTTGTAGTAACGGACACTGAGTTTATTAATAAGTGGAAAAAAAATATTGAATGTCTGTTCTTTTGCACTAGTAGACCTCCTGGTAGAATATAAGAAACAACAAAGATTATATCTAGTTACACAAATAAAATTGGTGCAGCAGGATTTGCTTGATTTTCAAATTGATGTTAACTTCAAACCTTATGATAATATGTTTGAGGCTAATATGGCCAAATTTACAAAGGAATTATGGGAATTTAAAAAGCAAAAATTGTCTAGGGATAAGAGAGATAATGATTTTGACAAAGTTTACAGGTGGAACAATTCCAGACAGGGGTCTAGACATCATGGTCGTAGATTCCATAAGTCAAATCAAAATAAGGCTATTTTTAAACAGAGTAAGAAGGTGCATTTTGCAGAAACTGACTATGATGTAGAGAGCTCTGATACCGATTCCAGTGATGATGTAGTATTACCTAGTACTGTATCAGTATTGGATAACCCAAGCAACAGCATTAATGAGTCAAAAAACGAGTGGCGCCTGGGGGCAAAGCAGAAAAGAAAAAAACACAAAGGGGCAGGAGGGGAGGTAACAAATGCAAACACACAAAGCAGGTACCAAACGAAGACACAGACAAGAAAGTACCTCTAAAAAATGTAAATCTTTCTTAGGTTACTTTGACACAAACTGACAAGGAGGTATTAAGTTTAGGTCTTGGGTTTTTTCCCACATCCCATTTCAGCCTTTTTGGTTCCATCCACGAAGTTAATTTATTTGTGTGAAAGCTCACTCTTAAAAAGCATTTTTTTGGTAGTGTGGATGATCCCAAACAGGCTGTAGATACCAGTGTTTGTAGTAACCAACAAACTAACAAAGATACACTCAGATTTGACGAACAGTGTTTGATGTTGGATATGACCACTCTCTGCAATGAGGATATTTTCAAATCATCCTCTTTTTCTAGTATGAAAAAGAGTGATTTTTACCCTGTGCATAATAGGAGTAAAAATATTGACATGTTCCAGCGTACGGTTGAGAAAAAACTAATTACTTTGTCCGAGGAGATTCACTCCAGCAATACCAAAAATAAGGATTTATTCAGACATAACCTTACGCTGGCACAACGTCAATCCCTTACTGCTCTGGGAAACAATACAGCGTTGGTCATCAAAGAGTCAGACAAGGGAGGAAATGTGGTAGTAATGGACAGGGAGTATTACATTAATGAATCATACAGACAACTAAATGACACAGATGTTTATAAAAGGCTCACTTTTAACCCCACTATTGCCTATATACCCTTAGTGGAGGACATACTCACTTTTGGTTTACAGAAAGGGGTTATAACATCTTCGCTTTTTAACTCATTACTTCCGAAAAATCCATTGACCCCCCCATTTTTTATTTTCTGCCAAAACTGCATAAGGATGCTTCCAACCCTCCTGGTCACCCCATTATCTCAGGGGTAGGCTCCCTTTTGGAACCCCTCTCTGAATTAGTCGATTCCCTCTTACAGCCCCTAGTGGTTAGTCTTATGAGTTACATTAGGGATGCCACTCAGGTTCTCAGGACAGTACAGGATATTACATGGGAAGAGACATATCGTTTCGTCACCATAGATGTAGTCTCTCTATATACCTCCATTCCACACCAGCAGGGATTGAGTGCGGTATCCTTTATTTTGGATAACTATTCTAATTATTCAGCAAATGTAAAACAGTTTTTGATTTTGGCCATTGAATTCTTGCTTACACACAACTTTTTTTTGTTTGAGGGATGTTGCTACCTCCAGAGACGTGGAACAGCTATGGGGGCAAAATTTGCCCCCTCCTATGCCAATCTCTATATGGGATGCTGGGAGCTGTTCCACGTCTATGGGGGTGGCAACCCTTTCAAAGATAATATTATTTACTTTGGCCGCTATGATGATCTGCTGCTGGTGTGGAATGGAGATGATAATAGTGTTGTGAAGTTCATTGAGTATGTCAACAGAAATGAAGCGTACCTGAAGTTCACTTTTGAACAACATCCACTACAGATTAGATTCCTAGATATAGAGCTTAATGCACAGATATCTACACATACTTATGATACTAGCCTATATAGGAAACCTACTAGTGGCAACACTATTTTGAATTACAAATCCTGTCATCCCAAACATGTCCTGAGGGCAATACCCAAGGGCCAATACATTAGAACAAGAAGAATTTGTTCTAATGATATTGTGTATCAGGAACAAATTGACATTTTGGAGGGTAGGCTATCTCAGCAAGGCTATCCTATCAAACTCCTTCAGTCCACTAAGGAACAAGTTAGCCAAATTCCACGCAACTGGCTTTTGGAATACAAACGTGATAATAGGGCCCTATCAAAAAGCAGGGACTGTAGGGACAAGCTAATTTTTAGCACCCCATATAGCCTTCAATTTAATAAGATCTGCAATCTTATTAGGGAATGTTTACCCATTCTAACCACCGATCCATCTTTGGAGAAGGTGGTGAATAATGGTTGCAAATTTGTAGCTAGGAAAGCGAGGAATATAGGCAATATAGTAGCTCCCTCACAGTTGCCTGCACATAAGACACGTACTTGGCTGCCACACAGAACAGGATTTTACAAATGCAAATCAAAAATTTGCAAGACTTGCAATTATGTTGCTGAGGGTGAGTTGTTCCAGTCCCCAGTTTCCAACATGACCTATCGGATCAGGCACCATTTAAATTGCAATTCTACATATGCAGTTTACCTTTTGACATGCAGGGGGTGCCAGATCCAATATGTTGGAAAAACTAAGAGGATTCTCAGGGACAGAGCCCTTAAACACATCAGGGACAGTGATAATCCTGATGTCTTCACGCCTGTAGCGAAGCATTTTAAAAATATGCACGCAGCTGACTCATCCCTGGCATCTTTTCAAGCCATTGACCATATTCCTAAACATTACAAGAGGTGGTGACAAGGAATATAAACTGTGCTATAAAGAAGCACAGTGGATATTCACACTTAACACTAGACACCCCCTTGGTATAAATATGGAAGCCGACGTCAACTTGTTCATTTGATATCCTTGTGTGACATATGTATATATAAATGTTTTCTCTTTTTTCTCCAAGCCCTATTAGAATATTTTTAGTATAAGTAAATTTCAATTTGTGATTTTGTACATTTTCTATTGATTACTGATGTATTATACTAGCTTCTCTTATGTGATAAAAATGCGTATTTAACTTTTTAACATAAACAGGTAGGGTTAACATCACATATGTTTGTAATTTGATCTGATTATTTGCCTTTATAAGGCGTATCCAGTGTGTGCAATCAACAGCAGTGAACAAGTGTGGAGGCCCCACACGAAACATGTTTGCCGTTCCTTGCATTACTGGAACCCTGTTCCTGATCTTATGAGCTGTGTCTCACGCTTTTTGGTTTTATGTTATACAACCTTCAATAAAGACATTGTTATACTTTTTTAACCTTGAGTACCTGTGCTTTCATAAGGAGGAGTTGCTACGGACAATCTTGTTTCTACTTATAACACAAGCACTCACTGGACTTAAAACAGATGAAATAAAAAGTGTTTTATTCCATTTAAACAAGTGACGTTTCGGGGTGTTAACCCCATCATCAGACCAACGATCTGGTTGGTCTGATGAAGGGGTGAACACCGCAAAATGTCACTTGTTTATTTGGAATAAAACACTTTTTATTTCACCTGTATCATATCTATTGAGTGCTTGTGTTATAACTTGGATATATATTTATATATATATATATATATATATATATATATATATATATATATATATATAAAAAAAAGAGCTAGGAAAGGGAGGGCACTCTCAGGATTTATATACATCAAAGTTAGTTTATTACAACAACGTTAGAAAGTCATAAGGATAGGTCGACTTACATAGAAGCCTTCATCAAGACAGATGAACAACTGTTAAACGAAGAAGAAAAAATAACAGATTTAAAAACACAAAACACAACATCAATACGTAATCCCACCACCAAATTGTTTGCAGGCAGAAAAATAAACCCACAAATAATGAAAATAAACATAGAAAAAATAAAAATAAAAATAAAAATAAGGCAAACCCATACACATAGCGCTAGGAGATACAACAATACAGTCCCTCCAATACTCTCAATCTGCTCTGGATATACACTGGTGGGGTATATATTATAATCTTAGCAAGCAAACAAAGCGTATGTAACTCAATTGTAGGTAAAACACCATACGGCTGCACAGTTTATGTGTTATGCAAAGTCCGGTATACACTGGCCTGCCATATACATAAAAGACCCTTCAAAAGAGATTAGCAAGTCCCCATACCTCATTAGAAACCGCCTCAGGCTCTGAGACCATATACAGTTGTTCTAATGTTTCAAAGCAGATAGGTGCACCATACATTATACACTATACATTTAGCAACAAAAAGGCACTATATCACTTCCTGATGCTCATTTATCTCGCATCTGACAACCTGACATTGCGTGCAGTAGTCACGCTGGAACCTACCTTCAAAGAAAACCACAACCACGTATACAAGCATGTGCACATCTTAGTATTGCACTCGTAACACTTTGAAAAGACTCAACTAGGTCTACAGTCATGTGCAAACCTTAGTATTGCACTAGTACCCCCTAAGTATATACGCATGTACCTTACCAACATTTGACAGTAGTTACAACCTTGCAAATACACACTGCCGTTAATACGTGCCCCACATGGTATAAGCTCAATAGGCAGTCTAACTTTCCAGTCCACAAATATAGATTAAACTCGGGCAATATGTAAGCAGACCGCCCTATAGCATGACTATTGTCCCATGTCAGCTGCATGTCTTATGCGTTACACACCCACCGTTAACTACATGTGGTGCCCACAGCCCTAGCAAAAACATAAACAACCCCCATGTTTTGGGCCACAATATTAAGAAGCAGACAAATTATATTACCTCACAACGGCGACTTGCAGCCACACACAACACCACCAGCAAAATAGAATGCCATTAACAGAAACTGGAAACTATTTAAGCCCTAATCACCAGGCTCTCATTGGTTGGCAATATGGGTGTGTCAAAAACACACCTGTAGCAGCTGTATCAATTACAGAGAAGTGCAGACAGTGCTGGATACTCTAATTAACTCAATTATAACCATGTTCAGCTGATACCACAACAGCAGACACTATGGATGCTTAGAATTATAGTTCCTCAAACGACCATAAATACATAGTCAAAGACATGACTAACAGTGTACAGATATGAAAACCCAGAAATTAGCGTTCCACAAACGACCATAAATACATACACTATGGATGCTTAGAATTGGCAAGTGTCACAGATGTAAATAACATAGTAGATAAAGAATGGAAGCCATAATAAACCAGAGGTAACTGCATCCAGCTACTGTATAAACCAGAGTATACAACAAAATAAGGATGGGATCGCATACTCTCATTATAATGCAGAGCAACCGTTCCTCAAACGACCATAAATACATAGTCAAAGACATGACTAACAGTGTGCAGATGTGAAAACCCAGAAATTAACGTTCCTCAAACGACCATAAATACATAGTCAAAGACATGACTAACAAACAGTGTGCAAATGTGAAAACCCAGAAATTAACGTTCCTCAAATGACCATAAATACATAGTCAAAGACATGACTCCCAGTATACAGATGTGGAAACCCAGAACCAATATATGGGGTCCATCAGCCATTAGACACACCTCAAGTGGATGTCCCACTAGGAGGGGGGAGTATGCAGAACCAACACTAGAGGATATATAATAGTAGAACGAAACATATGACGGCACACACCAAGGTAGCACCCCAAAGTGTCAACAAACTGGGAGTGCTCAAACCACTACGCATCATTTAATTTTGAAATGGGTAACCCATCCAGTGTAACATCCCAGCAGAGAGGGGAACAAGAGAGAAAAACATCATATTACAAGATATTGGAAGTAGTGACTACTATTCATAAAAAAATGTCAAGAACAATATATTATTAAATGCATAATCAACTTAATAGAACACGGAATAATCTAAATGCATATTAAGTCCATGTGGGCAGAGTGTGTTCAGCCGATAGATCCACCGGCTTTCACAGCATAATAGTTCCTTATGCCTGTTGCCACCCCTTCTGGGGGGGATCACCATGTCAATGAGCATTGCTTTCAAGGATGACACAGAATGATTGTGTTCAAGAAAGTGGCGTGCCACAGGCTGGTCCGCACTGCCATCCTTCAGTGCTGCCCTGATGGCACTTTTATGATTGTGACAATAAAGAGAACCTCTGCATAAGGACTTTGTGGTGCGTCTGCTACTTTTGTTTTACATACAAAGAGAGAAGCTCTCTACCAGGAACGAATAACAGCTCAGTGGCTTGTTCTATGGCGATTTACCACCCGGAAGCAGCCTCTTTTAGACCAGTGTGCTTTTCACAGAAGAAAACTTTCCTGAAGTATATCAGTCTGATCCCGCCAAGTAAGGTCAGTCCAGCCCCGAAATACCAGGCAATTCTCCTCTGAACAAGGAACATGACAACCCCAGACGATCGTTTCAGCCTCCTATGGGCCTCGTCAGTGAGGTGCAGCCACATTCCTCTAAGCACACTGGGCAAGGAGTCCACGTCTGGTTTCCCCCATCACCCATAGGGAGACTTCCCCAGGGTCATAATAATTTGCATACAAAGAGAGAAGCTCTCTACCAGGAACGAACAACAGCTCAGTGGCTTGTTCTATGGCGATTTACCACCCGGAAGCAGCCTCTTTTAGACCAGTGTGCTTTTCACAGAAGAAAACTTTCCTGAAGTATATCAGTCTGATCCCGCCAAGTAAGGTCAGTCCAGCCCCGAAGTCTCCCTATGGGTGATGGGGGAAACCAGACGTGGACTCCTTGCCCAGTGTGCTTAGAGGAATGTGGCTGCACCTCACTGACGAGGCCCATAGAAGGCCGAAACGATCGTCTGGGGTTGTCATGTTCCTTGTTCAGAGGAGAATTGCCTGGTATTTCGGGGCTGGACTGACCTTACTTGGCGGGATCAGACTGATATACTTCAGGAAAGTTTTCTTCTGTGAAAAGCACACTGGTCTAAAAGAGGCTGCTTCCGGGTGGTAAATCGCCATAGAACAAGCCACTGAGCTGTTGTTCGTTCCTGGTAGAGCGCTTCTCTCTTTGTATGCAAATTATTATGACCCTGGGGAAGTCTCCCTATGGGTGATGGGGGAAACCAGACGTGGACTCCTTGCCCAGTGTGCTTAGAGGAATGTGGCTGCACCTCACTGACGAGGCCCATAGAAGGCCGAAACGATCGTCTGGGGTTGTCATGTTCCTTGTTCAGAGGAGAATTGCCTGGTATTTCGGGGCTGGACTGACCTTACTTGGCGGGATCAGACTGATATACTTCAGGAAAGTTTTCTTCTGTGAAAAGCACACTGGTCTAAAAGAGGCTGCTTCCGGGTGGTAAATCGCCATAGAACAAGCCACTGAGCTGTTGTTCGTTCCTGGTAGAGCGCTTCTCTCTTTGTATGCAAATTATTATGACCCTGGGGAAGTCTCCCTATGGGTGATGGGGGAAACCAGACGTGGACTCCTTGCCCAGTGTGCTTAGAGGAATGTGGCTGCACCTCACTGACGAGGCCCATAGAAGGCCGAAACGATCGTCTGGGGTTGTCATGTTCCTTGTTCAGAGGAGAATTGCCTGGTATTTCGGGGCTGGACTGACCTTACTTGGCGGGATCAGACTGATATACTTCAGGAAAGTTTTCTTCTGTGAAAAGCACACTGGTCTAAAAGAGGCTGCTTCCGGGTGGTAAATCGCCATAGAACAAGCCACTGAGCTGTTGTTCGTTCCTGGTAGAGCGCTTCTCTCTTTGTATGCAAATTATTATGACCCTGGGGAAGTCTCCCTATGGGTGATGGGGGAAACCAGACGTGGACTCCTTGCCCAGTGTGCTTAGAGGAATGTGGCTGCACCTCACTGACGAGGCCCATAGAAGGCCGAAACGATCGTCTGGGGTTGTCATGTTCCTTGTTCAGAGGAGAATTGCCTGGTATTTCGGGGCTGGACTGACCTTACTTGGCGGGATCAGACTGATATACTTCAGGAAAGTTTTCTTCTGTGAAAAGCACACTGGTCTAAAAGAGGCTGCTTCCGGGTGGTAAATCGCCATAGAACAAGCCACTGAGCTGTTGTTCGTTCCTGGTAGAGCGCTTCTCTCTTTGTATGCAAATTATTATGACCCTGGGGAAGTCTCCCTATGGGTGATGGGGGAAACCAGACGTGGACTCCTTGCCCAGAGTGCTTAGAGGAATGTGGCTGCACCTCACTGACGAGGCCCATAGAAGGCCGAAACGATCGTCTGGGGTTGTCATGTTCCTTGTTCAGAGGAGAATTGCCTGGTATTTCGGGGCTGGACTGACCTTACTTGGCGGGATCAGACTGATATACTTCAGGAAAGTTTTCTTCTGTGAAAAGCACACTGGTCTAAAAGAGGCTGCTTCCGGGTGGTAAATCGCCATAGAACAAGCCACTGAGCTGTTGTTCGTTCCTGGTAGAGCGCTTCTCTCTTTGTATGCAAATTATTATGACCCTGGGGAAGTCTCCCTATGGGTGATGGGGGAAACCAGACGTGGACTCCTTGCCCAGTGTGCTTAGAGGAATGTGGCTGCACCTCACTGACGAGGCCCATAGAAGGCCGAAACGATCGTCTGGGGTTGTCATGTTCCTTGTTCAGAGGAGAATTGCCTGGTATTTCGGGGCTGGACTGACCTTACTTGGCGGGATCAGACTGATATACTTCAGGAAAGTTTTCTTCTGTGAAAAGCACACTGGTCTAAAAGAGGCTGCTTCCGGGTGGTAAATCGCCATAGAACAAGCCACTGAGCTGTTGTTCGTTCCTGGTAGAGCGCTTCTCTCTTTGTATGCAAATTATTATGACCCTGGGGAAGTCTCCCTATGGGTGATGGGGGAAACCAGACGTGGACTCCTTGCCCAGTGTGCTTAGAGGAATGTGGCTGCACCTCACTGACGAGGCCCATAGAAGGCCGAAACGATCGTCTGGGGTTGTCATGTTCCTTGTTCAGAGGAGAATTGCCTGGTATTTCGGGGCTGGACTGACCTTACTTGGCGGGATCAGACTGATATACTTCAGGAAAGTTTTCTTCTGTGAAAAGCACACTGGTCTAAAAGAGGCTGCTTCCGGGTGGTAAATCGCCATAGAACAAGCCACTGAGCTGTTGTTCGTTCCTGGTAGAGCGCTTCTCTCTTTGTTTTACATTACTTTGAGGATTTTTGCAGTAATCCTACTGCAGTATGCACCCTATCAAGGATTGAAGTGCTGGATTTATGAATTGCTTCTACTTTTATGATTGGCAAGCCTCTCCCTGAAGGTAGTGGTGGTCTTACCAACATAATAATGGCCACAAGGGCAAGTCAAAAAGTATACCACAAACTGAGAAGTACAAGTTAGGCGATGCCTGATCTGGTAGATCTTATTCGTATGGGGATGGTGAAACTTAGAACCAGTTAGCAGCGAGTTACATGTGACACAATTACCACACTTGAAACATCCTGGCTTGGCATTAGCCAGCCAGGTTTGGGGTTTCTTCCACGGATCCGTTTTCATCAACATGGATCGAAGATTCTGGTTGCTCCTATGCACCACTCTTGGTGGTGATGATCCAGCAAAAGGCAAAGAGTGGTCGTCCCTTATTAGGTGCCAGTTCTGGCGAACAATATAACCAATTTTATTTGATACTGGGCTGTATGAGGTCACAAAATTTAATTTATTATCATTTTCACCCGTCTTTGGTTTCCTTTCAATCAATGAAGATTGGTTCAAATGAGACACTTCCTTGAGAACCTGCTCCACTAGTCCCGGGCTGTACCCTCTCTCTATGAATTTCATCTTCATATCCTGTAGCTGCTTAGCCTGATTCATGAGATCGGAGTTATTTCGTATAACTCTCAACAGTTGTGATTTGATGATGCCCGTTTTTAATTGTCTGGGGTGGAAGCTGTTACTTTGTAAGAGGGTGTTCCGGTCTGTCGGTTTAGAATACAAGGTAGTATTCAATCTACATCCATTCTCTGCTATTGTTTTGAAGATACACAGGTCCAAGAAGTGGATTTGTTCATCACTGTGCTCACTTTTGAATCCCACCGAGAGTTCAGCTGTGTTGAGTTGATTGATCCATAGATCCAATTCCATTTGAGTACCACCCCAAACAACAAACAGGTCGTCAATGTAGCGTTTGTACAACAGAACTTGAGGATTACGGTTAAGGAAGATGTATTTCTCCTCAAACCAGGCCATAAAGAGATTGGCGTATGATGGCGCCATGCTTGATCCCATGGCCGTCCCGACCATTTGTAGGTAGTACTTATCTTCAAATCGAAAATAGTTATGCGTCAATACCATTAGGAGCCAATCTAGGAACACCTCAATTGGAGGACCATCATACTCTGTACTCGCCACTAAGAAGCTTCTGACAGCCTCTATCCCTAGCTCATGCGGGATAATAGTATACAGACTATTCACATCTAGGGTTACCAAGATGCAGTGAGCAGGAAATGTGATATTTTGTACCATCCGTATCAATTGTATTGAATCTAGTAGAAAGGCCTCTGTGTTTCTCACTATGCCCTGGAGATGAAAATCTATGTATATTGATACATTCTGGAACAAAGACCCGACCGCTGAGACTATTGGTCTTCCAGGGGGTTTCGTCAGATCTTTGTGGATTTTCAGAATCGTGTATATGATCGGATATTTTGGGTGGTCAACTGTCAGGAAATCCAAAGTAGTATCATCTATATAGTTGTTATTGTAAGCCACTTGTAGACTGGTATCCAGCATCGTTTTGTATGCTTGAGTAGGATTTAATGTTAGACGTTGATATGTGGTAGTGTCATTCAACTGGGTTAACAGTTCAGATCTGTAGTACATGTAGTCCATAACGACCACCGCCCCACCCTTGTTAGCTGGGCGTATGATTATGGTATCATCAGACTTGAGTCTCTCCAGGGCATCAAGTTCCAGTTTATTCAAGTTTTTCCGACCAGAGGTCACATCCTTACAGGCGTGTTCTATGTCCCGGACACAGATATTTGTGAATGTTCGAATAGTCGGATGGGTGGTCTTGGGTTCAAAGTTTGAAGGTCGTGACAGAGCAGGTTTAGGTCCTGTAGGAGGAGAATGCTTAAAATGATCTTTTATCTTTAAAGTACGTTGAAATCTGTGAATGTCTACCAAGCAGTCAAAAGTATTGGTCTTTGGAGTGGGGACAAAACTTAACCCTCTACTGAGGATATTGATTTCATAGTTGTCCAACGGTCTACTGCTGATATTGATGACCACGCCCTCCTTTTTGTTCAATTTCTTGGTGGTTTTTCTTCCACATGCCTCCTCTGCGAGTAGCTGGCCTGTGTCTTTTTTCTTTTAAGCCTCCTCATTTTTTGGCGGTACGGTGGTCCGTCTTTGGGATCTTGTAAGCACCCTGTCCTTGAACTGTGCACTGTGTGTGGTTCCAGTAGCATTGTCTGACCCACTGGATTCTCCTCCACTGGTGTCCACTGTGTTTGCCATGGAATTCGCACTCCGTTCATATCGTCTACGCCTGTAGGAATTTTGTTTACCTGAGAGCCATTGGTACACCCTCTTCTCCCTATAATCAATTTCAACAGTATTTAGTTTTTTTATTTTTGAAGCTGATAAGTTCTTTTTTGTATTTATCAAGTTGTGTGGTCAGTTTGTTAATCCAATCTTCATTGGTATCTTCTCTCAGTATTCTCTCTTTAGATGAGGTTAATGTGGTCAATTCGTCTACTACCAATTTCTTTAGACGAGTCACCTCCTCAATGACTAGGAGGATCCAATGAACATTTGTTCACTATGTAGCACCACTTGCGGCAGAATTCTGTATTGTTTCTACCAATAGTTGGCGAGTTTTTTACCCTAAATCCTCGAGGGATCATTCTCCTCTTGAAGTAGTCTGTGAGGTAGTTGGCATGTAATTTGTAGTCCACCTCTTTTCTCCTCAGGTTCAATATTTTGTAATAGATATTTAATGGCACCTCCTCAACTGTCTCTGATTCACATAGTTCCAGGATGCGTGCCGCATCTTCATCTGTGAATGCAAATATGCCTTCTTCTACGGCTACTCCTTCCTGGCCGCCATATGAGAGACCACTAGTCTGTGGTAATTCATCCATATTGAGTTAACCATATATAGGAGGTTACTGAGATGTTGCAATGTCCTAGCACAAAAACAATTAATAAAGGGTTGCCTAGTTGCACCGCAAGTGATACTTAAAAACAACAGGTGAGTTGAGGAAACAGTTATAGGCAGGACATATATGATATACTACGCGGGTGCGTGGAAGTATATATTATATTATCCAATTAGCACGTGTTCCAGCACTCCAGCTTCAACTAATAATGAAGCACCTGGGTGCAATCCTCAATGGATTGTAGATAAGAGCTAGGAAAGGGAGGGCACACTCAGGATTTATATACATCAAAGTTAGTTTATTGTTTATAACAACAACGTTAGAAAGTCATAAGGATAGGTCGACGTTTCGGCTTACATAGAAGCCTTCAGTGCGGACCCGCCTGTGGCACGCCACTTTCTTGAACACAATCATTCTGTGTCATCCTTGAAAGCAATGCTCATTGACATGGTGATCCCCCCCAGAAGGGGTGGCAACAGGCATAAGGAACTATTATGCTGTGAAAGCCGGTGGATCTATCAGCTGAACACACTCTGCCCACATGGACTTAATATGCATTTAGATTATTCCGTGTTCTATTAAGTTGATTATGCATTTAATAATATATTGTTCTTGACATTTTTTTATGAATAGTAGTCACTACTTCCAATATCTTGTAATATGATGTTTTTCTCTCTTGTCCCCCTCTCTGCTGGGATGTTACACTGGATGGGTTACCCATTTCAAAATTAAATGATGCGTAGTGGTTTGAGCACTCCCAGTTTGTTGACACTTTGGGGTGCTACCTTGGTGTGTGCCGTCATATGTTTCGTTCTACTATTATATATCCTCTAGTGTTGGTTCTGCATACTCCCCCCTCCTAGTGGGACATCCACTTGAGGTGTGTCTAATGGCTGATGGACCCCATATATTGGTTCTGGGTTTCCACATCTGTATACTGGGAGTCATGTCTTTAACTATGTATTTATGGTCGTTTGAGGAACGTTAATTTCTGGGTTTTCACATTTGCATACTGTTAGTCATGTCTTTAACTATGTATTTATGGTCGTTTGAGGAACGTTAATTTCTGGGTTTTCACATCTGCACACTGTTAGTCATGTCTTTGACTATGTATTTATGGTCGTTTGAGGAACGGTAATTTGCTCTGCATTATAATGAGAGTATGCGTTCCCATCCTTATTTTGTTGTATACTCTGGTTTATACAGTAGCTGGATGCAGTTACCTCTGGTTTATTATGGCTTCCATTCTTTATCTACTATGTTATTTACATCTGTGACACTTGCCAATTCTAAGCATCCATAGTGTATGTATTTATGGTCGTTTGTGGAACGCTAATTTCTGGGTTTTCACATCTGTACACTGTTAGTCATGTCTTTGACTATGTATTTATGGTCGTTTGAGGAACTATAATTTGCTCTGTATTATAATGAGAATATGCAATCCCATCCTTATTTTGTTGTATACGCTGGTTTATACAGTAGCTGAATGCAGTTACCTCTGGTTTATTATGGCTTCCATTCTTTATCTACTATGTTATATACATCTGTGGCACTTGCCAATTCGAAGCATCCATAGTGTATGTATTTATGGTTGTTTGTGGAACGCTAAATTTCTGGGTTTTCACATCTGTACATTGTTAGTCGTGTCTTTGACTATACGGTAATTTGCTCTGCATTATAATGAGAATATGCGATCCCATCCTTATTTTGCTGTATACTCTGGTCTATACAGTAGCTGAATGCAGTTACCTCTGGTTTATTATGGCTTCCATTCTTTATCTACTATGTTATATACATCTGTGGCACTTGCCAATTCTAAGCATCCATAGTGTCTGCTGTTGTGGTATCAGCTGAACATGGTTATAATTGAGTTAATTAGAGTATCCAGCACTGTCTGCACTTCTCTGTAGTTGATACAGCTGCTACAGGTGTGTTTTTGACACACCCATATTGCCAACCAATGAGAGCCTGGTGATCAGGGCTTAAATAGTTTCCAGTTTCTGTTAATGGCATTCTGTTTTGCTGGTGGTGTTGTGTGTGGCTGCAAGTCGCCGTTGTGAGGTAATATAATTTGTCTGCTTCTTAATATTGTGGCCCAAAACATGGGGGTTGTTTATGTTTTTGCTAGGGCTGTGGGCACCACATGTAGTTAACGGTGGGTGTGTAACGCATAAGACATGCAGCTGACATGGGACAATAATCATGCTATAGGGCGGTCTGCTTACATATTGCCCGAGTTTAATCTATATTTATGGACTGGAAAGTTAGACTACCTATTGAGCTTATACCATGTGGGGCACGTATTAACGGCAGTGTGGATTTGCAAGGTTGTAACTACTGTCAAATGTTGGTAAGGTACATGCGTATATACTTAGGGGGTACTAGTGCAATACTAAGGTTTGCACATGACTGTAGACCTAGTTGAGTCTTTTGAAAGTGTTACGAGTGCAATACTAAGATGTGCACATGCTTGTATACGTGGTTGTGGTTTTCTTTGAAGGTAGGGTCCAGCGTGACTACTGCACGCAATGTCAGATTGTCAGATGCGAGATAAATGAGCATCAGGAAGTGATATAGTGCCTTTTTGTTGCTAAATGTATAGTGTATAATGTATGGTGCACCTATCTGCTTTGAAAGATTAGAACAACTGTATATGGTCTCAGAGCCTGAGGCGGTTTCTAATGAGGTATGGGGACTTGCTAGTCTCTTTTGAAGGGTCTTTTATGTATATGGCAGGCCAGTGTATACCGGACTTTGCATAACACATAAACTGTGCAGCCGTATGGTGTTTTACCTACAATTGAGTTACATACGCTTTGTTTGCTTGCTAAGATTATAATATATACCCCACCAGTGTATATCCAGAGCAGATTGAGAGCATTGGAGGGACTGTATTGTTGTATCTCCTAGCGCTATGTGTATGGGTTTGCCTTATTTTGATTTTTATTTTTATTTTTTCTATGTTTATTTTCATTATTTGTGGGTTTATTTTTCTGCCTGCAAACAATTTGGTGGTGGGATTACGTATTGATGTTGTGTTTTTAAATCTGTTATTTTTTCTTCTTCGTTTAACAGTTGTTCATCTGTCTTGATGAAGGCTTCTTCATCAAGCCGAAACGTCGACCTATCCTTATGACTTTCTAACGTTGTTGTTATAAACAATAAACTAACTTTGATGTATATAAATCCTGAGAGTGCCCTCCCTTTCCTAGCTCTTATCTACAATCCATTGAGGATTGCACCCAGGTGCTTCATTATTAGTTGAAGCTGGAGTGCTGGAACACGTGCTAATTGGATTATATATATATATACAATATATATATATATATATATATATATATAGTGGGGCAAAAATGTATTTAGTCAGCCACCAATTGTGCAAGTTCTCCCACTTAAGAAGATGAGAGAGGCCTGAAATTTTCATCATAGGTATACCTCAACTATGAGAGACAAAATGTGGAAACAAATCCAGACAATCACATTGTCTGATTTGGAAAGAATTTATTTTCAAATTATGGTGGAAAATAAGTATTTGGTCAATATCAAAAGTTCATCTCAGTACTTTGTTATATATCCTTTGTTGGCAATGACAGAGGTCAAACCTTTTCTGTAAGTCTTCACAAGGTTGTCACACACTGTTGCTGGTATGTTGGCCCATTCCTGCATGCAGATTTCCTCTAGAGCAGTGATGTTTTGGGGCTGTCGCTGGGCAACATGGACTTTCAACTCCCTCCAAAGGTTTTCTACGGGGTTGAGATCTGGAGACTGGCTAGGCCACTCCAGGACCTTGAAATGCTTCTTACGAAGCCACTCCTTCGTTGCCCGGGCGGTGTGTTTGGGATCATTGTCATGCTGAAAGACCCAGCCACATTTCATCTTCAATGCTCTTTCTGATGGAAGGAGGTTTGCACTCAAAATCTCATGATACATGGCCCGATTCATTCTTTCATGTACACGGATCAGTCGTCCTGTTCCCTTTGCAGAGAAACAGCCCCAAAGCATGATGTTGCCACTCCCATGCTTCACAGTAGGTATGGTGTTCTTTGGTTGCAACTCAGCATTCTCTCTCCTCCAAACATGACGAGTTGTGTTTCTACCAAACAGTTCTACTTTGGTTTCATCTGACCATATGCCATTCTGCCAATCCTCTTCTGGATCATCCAAATGTTCTCTAGCATACCTCAGACAGCCCGGACATGTACTGGTTTAAGCAGGGGGACACATCTGGCACTGCAGGATCTGAGTCCCTGGCGGCATAGTGTGTTACTGATTGTAGCCTTTGTTATGTTGGTCCCGGCTCTCTGCAGGTCATTCACTAGGTCCCCCCGTTCTGGGATGTTTGCCCACCGTTCTTGTGATCATTTTGATCCCACGGGGTGAGATCTTGCGTGGAGCCCCAGATCGAGGGAGATTATCAGTGGTCTTGTATGTCTTCCATTTTCTAATTATTGCTCTCACAGTTGATTTCTTCACACCAAGCTGATTGCCTATTGAAGATTCAGTCTTCCCAGTCTGGTGCAGGTCTACAATTTTGTTTCTGGTGTCCATTGACAGCTCTTTGGTCTTAACCATAGTGGAGTTTGGTGTGTGACTGTTTGCGGTTGTGGACAGGTGTCTTTTATACTGATAACAAGTTCAAACAGGTGCCTTTAATACAGGTAATGAGTGGAGGACAGAGGAGCCTCTTAAAGAAGAAGATACAGGTCTGTGAGAGCCATAAATCTTGCTTGTTTGTAGGTGACCAAATACTTATTTTCCACCATAATATGCAAATAAATTCTTTCCAAATCAGACAATGTGATTGTCTGGATTTGTTTCCACATTTTGTCTCTCATAGTTGAGGTATACCTATGATGAAAATTACAGGCCTCTCTCATCTTCTTAAGTGGGAGAACTTGCACAATTGGTGGCTGACTAAATACTTTTATGCCCCACTGTATATTTATACTGTATATATATATATATATATATATATATATATATATATATACACACATTTATACGTATGTATTTATGTGTTTGTGTATTTATGGCTGTATATGCACATATAAATACATACCTACACATATATAGACATATATATACTGTGTGTATATATATATATATATATATATATATATATATATATATATATATATATATATGCAAAACATGGAAGGGAACTGCACTCCAAGACCGGACCAGGTACACATCATGTGACTCAGCAACATCCAGCCCTGGGTGCTAAATAGCACTCCAAAAAAGCTGTGATGTCACCAGAGCCATAGGCAGTTAACCCCAGTCCGGAATGGGTGCAAGAAACAAGGGGGATTACAAACAAAAAGTAATACAACACATAGAAACACCCAGCACTCACCAGCTAGCTCACAGCTAAGATAAAATCACAACTCGAAAGGTTAGTCACTGCATCTGGCCAAATGGGAAAGCTCAGGCACCACGTCAAGGTCCTTTCCATTGCCTGAGTCCCTAACACAGCCACACCATCATGTGAGCTCACAAAGCCAAACAGACTGAGAACAAAGAAGGGGTGCACAGATGGATGTAATCACCCAGAGAAAATACAAAACATGGAAGGAAACTGCACTTCCATGTTTTGTATTTTCTCTTGGTGATTACATCCACCTGTGCACCCCGTCTTTGTTCTCAGTCTCAGTAGTTTGGCTAGCCTCTCCTCATAGGTTCATTTCTCCAATCCCCTTATTAATATGAACAGTAAGCCTAATGAGCACAAACCCTTGCGTTAAACTCCTTATCAAGTGCAAATGTTTGCGCTCCCCTCGTAATCTAGCCCTTTATCTGCACTTATATGTAAACCAGGAAAAGTATAATACTTCCTATATGTGTAATATATATGAACAAATATTGTATTCTATAGTACTGCTATAGTACTTTGTTTATAATGTCTCCCCACTGGCTTCAAAAAATGTCAAACAGATGCCTGTATGTGAGGAACCAATAGGGGAACTCTCAATAGAATAATGACAAGTCCAAATGAACATTAAGTCCTCTTGGTGCCAATGTATCCAATCTGTAAATCCACATTTCTTCCCTTTTCAATTGTTCCAAGTTTCTATCTCCTCCTCTTCTCAAGGGGTGGGGGATTCTATCAATTATCCTTGTACTAATCATGGATACTGAATGAAGGAACTCAAATAAACATTTCTTCCCTTTTCAATTGTTCCAAGTTTCTATCCCCTCCTCTTCTCAAGGGGTGGGGGATTCTATCAATTATCCTTGTACTAATCATGGATACTGAATGAAGGAACTCAAAATCTGCATGACCATATTTAAGCGCTTTGCTAACATCACTCAGATATATATATATATATATATATATACACATATATATTTAAAAATACATAGAACAATATTCTACTATGGGCAGAACATCAAAATGTGAAATATTTACAGTAAATACATAGTTCAAACCATTATTAAATATGATTACATAAATATGCTTTTTTGTCTCTAAAAAAACTAACAAACACCTCCGTGATAATTCTAAGCTGGGGCACCACACTAGAAACAAAATGGGTATATATTTGTATATCACTATGACAAAACTTTTAACGATACATACTGTCATATTACTATATGCATCTGTGCCTTTAAATCAAACTGCTCCTATACTGCCTACTTAAACCAAGCATATCCTTTCAGTCATTGCTCGATTATTTGCAGGATGCCTAGGGGTTTCTCCTTGTATCTAATAATTAGCCTTTAGTTACACGCTATTTGTTGTGACTTATCCTTACTCTCTGAATGTTGTTCCTTGTGAGTTCTACTTAACTAATTCTGAGCTGGTTTCATTACATTTGGTAATTGTCTCTCAACTTTAAAAAATGCCATAACCTGACTCCAGATTGCAGCCGTGCTAACTGGCATCACGCCAATTTTCTTCAGCTGTCTCCTCCGGTATCCACTTCCGCATGTGTAAGCTGTGTTTGGCCATCCGCCAACTTCTCCCGCAAACACTCAGACCTACAGCTGCTACTCATCTGACTGGAACCGGAAAGGCTAGTTATACTATTTCTATATTGTTGTCCCATAAGAGATTATATTAGGTTGGTGTCATTACTCTGCTTTAAGTTTGTAACAGCATTGTAACAAATTTAAAGCTAAAGCACTGCTAAGTTTATTACAGCTTTGAATTTCAGTTTTGATGCTGTTAACACACTCAGCAACACTTATCAAGTACTATTTAGGCAAATTAACTAGTTCAATACTAGTTAAGTATTGCACATACTAGCAAACATGCTAATGTTCTAGGTGTCAGGCGTATCCACCATACAATCCTAGAAAATTAATCAAAGAATGTGCCTTATAGCGTAACAAGTTAATGTAACCATAGAAGATATAATGCAGAATTCACTCACATTTAGTGTAGCACCTTCAGGTGCTATATCGGCAGTCCAGGACCTCTGAGTCACCCAGCAGACTCGCCTACTGCAACAGGATCAGCCACTGCTGGTTCTTACAAAATGCCCAAATGCATGAATCAGTGTGTCCAGAAACTGATTCTAACAGTGCAGGAAACTAACTCAACAGTCCTCCACACTCCAAATTAAACAATCTTCCTTTCTTACAAAAAGATGTTCAAGTGATGTTTTCTAGTCAACTTTTAAAAGATATACTGACTTACTTTCAAGTCTTTCAGCATTTGTGTAACATGCCCCTCTAAACTCCAAGATTCAACCAGTACCTCATCACTGTGCTTCTGCTGCCTCTTGGTCATAAAGATGAGTGGTGGCTGATCCTGTTGCAGGAGGCGAGTCTCCTGGGCAACTCAGAGTTCCTGGCCTGCTAATATAGCACCAGAAGGTGCTTCACAATCACTAAATGAAATGATTCCTACTACATTATACCTTCTATGGTTATGTTAACTTGTTACGCTATGCAGCTCCTTCTTTGATGCTTTTTTATGTTTTCATCTACTTGACTGCAAAGAACTCCAATGCACGCAAAAACACACACACACACACACACACACACACACACACATATATGTATATATATATATATATATACACACATACATACATATATATATATATATATATATATATATACACACATATGTCTATATGTATACATATGTGTTTATATGTCTGTAAATACATAAATGCACATATAAATACATCTGTACACACATATAAACATATATATATATATATATATATATATATATATATATATATATATATATATATATATATATATATATATATATATACATACACACATGCATACACATGCAAAGGGCTTTAACAGAGATCTGTTAAAGCCCTTTGCAGCCCTTTTTTTCCCCTAACATCTGACACCTCATTTCTTTGAGCCCCTATAATTTTTTTGTGCAATATTTTTATTTAATATACTTTTATTACGTGTTATTACGAGTATAACTTTACTTTTAAATGTAAATCTGATGTGTTTTTGTTTCGTAAAACAGTTAACCAGAGCTCTGAGGTCGCGCTATCCCAACATGCATTAAATTCAATTGCACTCAAGTGATCATGTTTACTTGTAATACAAGCACTAGCTTCAGACACTCATAAACAGCTGCAATAAACCCAACATGCTTCTGTGTAACTGTTAGTACACCACTCGTAATCTGGCCCTTTATGGGGAATTACCATTTTAGTCTAATGTCGTTTTAATTTAGTAACTGGTAGTTAGTTTATTTTAGACATTAAAGTGAATGTAAATTTTGATGCTAAAGTGCCCGGTTTTTAAAACTTTGATTAAAAACAGGGGCACTTTAATTCATAAAAATTTACATTTCACTCCTGTTGTGACAAAAAACTTACCTTTTAAACTTCACAGCAGCTCCAGCTTTCTCCGGTCTCACAAGCCATTTCTGATGTCAGAAATGATTGATAGGTCATTCTCCAATCACAGCTTCCCCCCCGGGGGATTCAGTGTCTGATTCACTGCTGTGATTGGAGGAAGCCGATGCCTCATTTTAGACCCAGGAAGAAGCTTTGAAACAGGTGGAGCAAGCTGGAGCTGCTGTGAAGATTAAAAGGTAAGTTTTTTTTTCACAACAGGAGTGAAATGAAAATTTTTATGAATTAAAGTGCCCCTGTTTTTAATCAAAGTTTTAAAAACCGGGCACTTTAGCATACAAATTTACATTCACTTTAAAAGCAGTTTTTTTTAGCCTTTTAAAAAAATGTTGCGATGCCCTGATTTGTTGCAGTTTTCAGCAGGGCATCATATTGCTAACTGTAATATCGATTGAACATATTTACCTACATATATAAGTCCAACACAATACTATATATGAATAGAAATTAAGGCTTCATGTAACTAACAGGCAGGCGGACAGCTTCTCAACTTGCGAAGCTGTCCGCCCGCATTCGCTACATACGAGCAGCGGATCTGTTCGTCTGCATGTCCATATGTATCATTACACACTCATCACAGTGTGTAATGCCCATCCCTTCATTCGGGCGACGAACCTGCCTTGCAAAGGCTCCGGAGCAGCTCTCGCTGATTCTTACACGGAGCCCTATATGAATAAGTAATTAATACAATGTTCTGTTCATTGAACATAAAATAGCTTTGACATAATAATTTATTGTCTAGACGTTGAAATCAATATTTATTTTGCATCCCAGTGATTTGGGCATTTAAATATCTAAAATGTAAATTTATATTATTTACTATATAAAAGTGTGCTAAACAAGATGTTGCTTGGGCTTAAGGCAGAGGGAATTTCAATAAAGCATTCTCACTCTTTATTGCAAGATTTTTCTTTTTTTTGTAGCTGCGTTATTTAACAGCTGTTAGGGTTGACTTAGATACATTTTTTTTAAATGTTGTAACAAGATGCACAATTAAAAATATAAACAATATTATAATTTGATTTGTAATAAATAAAAAATATGCTGGATGATTCCACTATAAAGCTCCAATTACATGGGACCTAAGGAATCTGTTGCATGTAGATCATTCTGTAGTATTTTCTACATACAATTATATCTATTACTTCACAGAGTACTTGTATGGTCACATACATGGAAAAAAATGTTCAAAGGTATCCCATGGATTCTAGAAGTTTGCAATTGATGTACCAATTTAAAAAATGGTTGGCACTACACTTACAACATAAGTAAAAAATATAATGATCCGAGTGCATTAATAATAGGGAGAGACAATGTTAAAAGAAAAGAGGAATTAACACATGCCTTGTGTTTATGAAGAGACACGTCTTAATATGCAGTCAAAAAGATTCACCCAAAACGAAAAATGTACCATAGATATCACTTGTCACTTAAAAAAATAAAAATTATATACATCTATATCTATCTATCTATCTAATTAGTACATTTGCTGTACATAATTATTCTATATCTCATTGCATAATAATAAAAATGAAGGCTTTGTAAGTAAGCAATATTAAATATAATATTTCTTAGAAAAAAAAACAGCATAAGATAGAGGTATCATTTTATGTATTGTATGTATACAGAACTTAATAGACAAAGGCAAAATGCTACTTGCTCAAATAATTTATATACAAATTGAGACTATTCCTTGTATAGTCTTTAAATTTTAGTTCATCTTTATAGGTTTTCCAAGTGTTTAACTTTCTATTGGTTAATTGTATTTATATTACAATTATATAGTATTGCAATATATGTGCACATTTTGTTCCACTATTTTTGTTGGTATATTGCTAGTATAAAATTAAGTAAATCCTTTAAAGGGACATGAAACCCACATTTTTTCTTTCATGATTTAGAAAGAGAATGCAATTTTAAACATCTTTCTAATTTACTTATATTATCTAATTTGTTTTATTCTCTTGATATTCTTTGCTGAAAAGCATATCTAGATATGCTCAGTAGCTGCTGATTGGTTGCTGCACATAGAAGCCTCATGTGATTGGCTCACCATGTGCATTGCTTTTTCTTCAACTAAGGATATCTAAAATATGAAGCAAAATAAATAATAGAAGTAAATTCTAATGTTGTTTAAATTTGTATTCTCTATCTGAATCGTGAAAAAAAGATTTTGGGTTTAGTGGCCCTTTAAGGCATTTGTGAGCTATATTATGCATAACATACTTTATAGTCACATTATATCTTCTCTTTAGTATTAGCATTGAGGTCTAAAAATATTCAAGCTTAAAAAAATTTTCTTTACAAATAATCTCATAAAGAAGTAAAGTTCATATTGCAAAAAAAATATCTGTCTGCACAGTAAAATACTAAATGTAAAATGTATATAAAAAATATCTTTAGAAATTCTCTACATGAACTAGGTTAGATGTACCTCTGTTAAGAGAAGCTGAACTGTTTATTTCTCCAGTAATAAAGGAAGACTCAGATTGTTTTCTAACTGTGTCGTTCCACATCCTTCGGATTCGACTCTAAAAAAAAAAAAAATGCAAATAATGGTACATTTTCTATGCTTAAAATATAACCGCACACATCTTAAACTCTTTTTCGTATGTGATATTTTCAAATATTTTAGAGTTTGCTATTTAAAATAATTGTATTAACTTAATTTTTGGTTTTCTTTAAACTTATAAATGTTTCAAGAAAAATAAGTGTTTTTTAATGCAATTCAAAGTTGTTTGAACATATTCAATATTAACACACAAACTTATTAAAATACATGTACCAATAAAAAGTGACCACCTGAAAACACAGTGAAATAAACACACAAAAAAAAAAAATACTAACAACAAAAAAAAGTGTGTATATATAATCACTGTATGCGTAAGACAATGATAAAAGTTCTCCTTTATGTTGAGGGAATCTTTTTAAAATCCCCTCGGGTAATTGGAAGATAAAAACATTGAAGAGAAACAGAATATTTAAGTTCTGTTATGCTGGATTTAACATTACAACAGGACCACTAATCACAAAGCTATAACTCAGCTCTTAGTTTAAAAGCCTTTTGCACAATCCTCCTGAACCACTCTTGTAGTGACAACCAAGGCAATAGACCAGTAATAATCTATTAAAATATAAAACATTATAAAAGGACAATACATACACAAGGCATATAAAAGACTAAGGGCTAGATTACAAGTGGAATGTTAATTTACTGCGTGCCCGTTAACTGGCGAATTTGCGCGATAAATAACAAGCCATTACAAGTTATTATTATTATCGGCTATTTGTAGAGCGCCAACAGATTCCGCAGCGGACTACAAAAAACAGTTATAGGGATCAAATGGGTAGAGGGCCCTGCCAAGAGTTGCAATGTTGTAGTCAGCTCTTGAGAAGGTGATCAACAAACAGCTGGACTCTTAAGCTTACATGCTAGGGGGGTTCAGGGGATAGCAATGGAGGAGAGGAACTGGTATAAAGAAAGGTTAGCGTAGGTTGTTTGCATCCCTGAACAGTAGAGTCTTTAATGAGCACTTGAAGCTTTTAAAACTAGAAGAGAGTCTTGTGGAGCGAGGCAGAGAGTTCCACGGAATGGGAGTCAGTCTGGAGAAGTCCTGTAAACGGGAGTGTGATGAGGTGACAAGAGAGGAGAAGAGTAGGAGGTCGTGAGCAGAGTGAAGGGGACGGGAGGGAGAGTATCTGGAGACAAGATCTGAAATATAGGGGGGAGCAGTGCAGTTGAGGGCTTTGTATGTCAGAGTGAGAATTTTGTGTTTGATCGTAGAGGCAAGAAGAAGCCAGTGAAGAGATTGGCAGAGAGGTGCAGCAGATGAAGAGCGACTTGTAAGGAAGATGAGTCTGGCAGAGGAATTCATTAAGGATTGTAAACGAGACAAGTAAAGGATAACAAGTGGCTTGTTATTGCTACCACAAGCTCACGGTAGCAATTAACTCTTCAAAAATGTCCACCAATACAAAGTGTGTAATGCATTTAATAAAATTTTAAATATTATTATTTATTTTGTTTTAAAATCATAACTGCACAAAACAGTTTTTAGGGGTTAAGGTGAGCGGGTCTGGGGTATTAGAAAAACAATGGCACTGAAAAGTACCTTTATATAGCGGTCTATGGGGACTATGTGTTCTTTATAAATATATATGTCTAAAAACATTTATAAATATTTATAATCACATAAATATATATGTATATAAGCATATCGCAATTTTGCGCTCCACTCGTAATATAGCTCTACATGTCCAGTAAAATGCCAACTATACCTTCAGCGTCCACACTACACCTTTAGTAGCTTAACCGACACATAAAAGTCCCGTCCTATCGTGATGCTGTCCATATCTCCAACATATAATTCACCAAAAAGTGACCTTTTCAAGGATTTTTATTATTTCCCTTCAGGTGTCATATTTCAGTGTCCATCTTTCATTGGTCTGTCACATTTCAAATCGGTGTTCCAAAGTTCTCCTTTAAAGAAGATTTCCTCATTATGAAGGAGGACTTTAGTCCTTCTCTCACATATACAGTGATTTTATAAACACACGTTTGTTGTTATAATATTTATTGAAATACATGGCCTGGCCATGCAAGCCTGCAACCACATGTGCGGAATTAACAGTCTTAATAACGCTACTTCTTAAACTCTCCCCCCCCCCCCCCCGAGCTAAATCAGCCTGGACGGATTGTGATTGGATGATTGAGAAGCCGTAGGGCAGTTGTTTAGCGATGCTGCCTTGCAAGACTTGAAGATGGGCAGATAGGTTCCCTCTCTGTATTTAGTGCTTAGTGTCCCTTTAATACACAGTCTATTTTGCCTAATACCTAACCCTCATGTCTCATTCCTTCTAACCAAGCTGAGTTCTTTAAATAAAAAAAATAATAAAAAAGCCTGAAATAAACTGACAGATCTGCTTAAATTTATTAAGGAAGCTCTGTTTTATATTTTAGCTAATTTCATGATCTATTGTGAGTTAATATATCAAACAAATGTGTCACGTTTGTGAAGTTTTCCAATTAACTGAAAAAAACCCCATAAAGTGGAAATTGTGTAATGCTTAAAAAGATAACATATATACTTTATGATGCAATGTGATTATATTAAGCAGTTTTTTTGTTGTTGTTTTTTGCAAAATATAAATCTTTAAATATATTTCAAATGTACATATTTTTTTATTCAAATAGCAACAGCTATTTTACAATGTCTAAAAAAATGCATAATCAGAATACCAAAAGCTTTATTTCTAGATGCATAAATGGCAATATAACATATAACAAACTAAATCGATAGCTCTATTATAAGTCTGTTAAAACAATTATAACAATAGAAATAATTTACATATTTGGAGAAATTTGGTACGTAGAAATCACTACACATGTTGGAAAGTATATTCCTAAAGTAGACATTGAGTTACTGAGATATTTAAAGGGACCGCCTACTCCAGAATTTTGTTTAAAAAGATAGATACAAAACCATTACCCAGTTTTGTAAAACCAACACGGTTATACTAATATAATTGTTACCTCTGTAATTTGTATGTAAGCCTCTGCAGACTGTTCCCTTATTTCATTTTTTTTTTTTTTTTTACAGACTTGATTTTTAGCCAATCAGGGCCTTCTCATAAATAACTCCACGGGCATGAGCACACTGTTATCTAAATGGCACACGTGAGCTAACACCTTCTAGTTGTGAAAAACTGTCAAATGCATTGAGATAAGAGGCGTCATTCAAGGTCTTAAAATTAGCATATGAGCCTACCTAGGTTAAAAGGACAGTCTAGTATAAATTAAAAACTTTCATTATTCAGAAAGGACTTTTAATTTTAATATACTTTCCAATTTACTTTTATAATCAAATTTGCTTTTTTCTCTTGGTATTCTTAGTTTAAACTAAACATAGGTAGGCTCATATGCTAATTTCTAAGCCTTTGAGGGCTGACTCTTATCACATGCTTTTTAAATCTCTTTTCAACACAAAGAGACAGAAAGTACACATGGGCCATATAGATAACACTGTGTTCAGGCATAGGGGGTTATTTAAGATTTATAATAATTATAAAAATTTGCGATTTATATAGCGCTTTTCTCCCTGTGAGACTCAAAGCACTTTACAAATATACAAACATAAGACATAAAAGTTAGGAGTTTCTGAAGGTCAGAAAAGCGGACTGAATGCCTGATGGAAGAGGTGGGTCTTTAGCTTTTTTTTAAAAGTCTTTAAGGACGGTGCCTCTCTGATTGCACACAGTAAAGAGTTCCAGAAAGTAGGGGCAGCGTGGCAGAATGCTCTGAAGCCTGAGTTTGTCCTTATTCTTGGCACTGAGAGGAGGGATGTGTTGGCTGACCTAAGTGAACGGGATGGAATGTAGGGTGTCAGAAGCTCTTTCAGGTACTGTGGGCCTTGGTTGTTTAAGGCTTTCAAGGTCAGCAGGCCAATTTTAAAATATGCTCGCCATTTAATTGGAAGCCAATGCAGGGAGTGGAGAACAGGTGTTATGTGGCAGGAGCGAGTTTGATTGGTCAATAGTCTGGCTGCTGCGTTTTGTACTGTCTGAAGGCGATGGAGTTCTTTTTTTGGGAGGCCCAAGTAAAGTGCATTGCAGTAATCTAGCCTAGAAGATACAAATGCATGGATTAATGTTGGCATATCATCCGTTGGAATTAAGTGTTGTATCCTGGCTATGTTTTTCAGATGAAAGTAGGCAGATTTTATTACGGAGGAAATCTGCTGTTTAAAAGATAGTCCAGCGTCAATCAGCACTCCGAGGTTTCGTACCTTTGCTGAGCTAACGAGTTCAGAGCCTCCAAGCTCCAGGCCAGTTGGGTGATCGTGGGATATTTTTGATGCCCGGAGTCCCCTCACCAGGAGTAACTCTGTTTTGTCCGGGTTCACTTTGAGACAGCTAGCATTCATCCATTCTATGAGGTCTGTTAAGCAACTGTTTATGCGGCATGCTGGGTCTATAGTATCTGGAGCAAAAGAGAAGTAGAGTTGTGTGTCATCAGCGTAACAATGATACCTTAGGCCATGTCGGTTAATGATGTCCCTCAGTGGTAGTAAGTAAATTGCGAATAGCATGGGAGACAGGATAGATCCTTGTGGAACTCCGCAGGCCAGTTCTGTTGGTGCTGATGAGCTTGATCCTGATATTACTCTCTGTGATCTACCAGCAAGGAAAGATTTAAACCAGTTAAGGACTGTGCCTCCTAGACCACAGATGTACTGCAAGCGCTCTATTAGAATCCTATGGTCAATGGTGTCAAATGCAGCTGAGAGATCCAGGAGGATTAGAATGGAGTAATCACCTTTGTCTCTTGCCATGAGGAGATCATTTAGCACTCGGACTAGCGCTGTTTCAGTGCTGTGGCGGCATCTGAAGCCTGACTGGAAAGGATCGAATATGTTTAGGCGTGATAGATGGGCTTCCAGTTGAGTTGCCACTACTTTTTCAATTATTTTCCCCAGAAATGGGAGGTTGGATACTGGTCTGTAATTAATCATGCAGTCTGGGTCTAACAAAGGTTTTTTTAAAAGTGGTTTTACCACAGCTTCTTTTAGAGGATCTGGAAAGTCTCCTGTTTTTAGTGAACACTGCACTATTTTTGTGAGGACTGGGGCGAGTGTTTCAATACATCCAGATATGAGCTGAGTTGGAGCAGGATCTAAGTCACACGTAGTAGAGTGCAACTTTTGTATGGTGTTTTTAACTTCTTTTATATCCACATTTGTAAAAGTGGACCATAAACTGGGGCAATCTGTCATTCCATTGTAGTGGTTCTGTTGTGTAACTGTTTGGCCTGCTGTGATAGTGGTTCGGATTGAGGAAATCTTGTCTCTGAAGAAGTTCGCAAATGCTTTACATTTATCCTGAGAAAAGTTGGTGGGGCTAAGCATGCATGCTGGTTTGCAGAGCCTTTCTACTGTGCAAAACAGTTGCCTGGGTCTATTGTGGGAGACTGCAATTTCGTGTGATAAAAATGAAGATTTTTTCTGAGTTATCTTGGATTGATATTTATTTAGATGTTTGGTAAGAGCGGCTTTATCCTCTGGATCATGTGTTCTGCGCCACTTTCTCGCGAGCTTACGTCCTGTTCTTTTAATTTCTCTGATGGAACTATCAAACCACGGTGCATTGTTGTGGGTTTGGACAGTGCGTATGCGAGATGGTGCAATGCTTTCTAGGGTGTCTCTCATGGTTTTGTTATCGGACTAAGGAGCTGGGGTCTTCACAGGTGCCCATTAGTTAACTTAGATCCATATGTGATGCTACATCCAGTGGTGTCACCCCTTTTAATGAGCGGTGTTTGACCAGGTTCTGAGGCTGGTGTCTGGTTGATTGTGATACAATGGAGAAGTGAATGGAGTGGTGGTCTGACCAGGTAGCACAACACAATGCTAAATTTAAGACAATAGATAATAAACAGTCACAGTCATGTGATCAGGGGCCTGGAAGAAGGTTCCTAGATACAAGGTAATCACAGAGGTAAAAAGTATATTACTATAACTGTGTTGGTTATGCAAAACTGGGGAATGGGTAATAAAGGGATTATCTATCTTTTAAAACAATAACAATTCTATGGTAGACTGTCCCTTTAAGCTTTCAACTAAGAATACAAAGACAGCAAAGCAAATTTGATGATAAAAGTGAATTGGAACGTTGTTTAAAATTGCATTACCTATCTCAGTGGTTTTTAAACCTGTCCTTAAGCCTCCCTAACAGGCCACATTTTGAGGCTATCTGAACTGGAGCACAGGTAAAATAATCAGCTGATTAGTAAACATGATTATTTTATCTGTGATCATACAAGGTAATCCTGAAAACCTGGCTTGTTGGAGAAGGACTGCGAACAGGTTTGAAAACCAGTGTTCTATCTGAATCATGAAAGTTTAATTTTGACTAGATTGTCGCTTTAAATACCATTTTTATATATTATATTTGAAAAGGATGCTTATGTGCTGAAAAGTAAATAATATTTTGTTCATGTGTCTGCAACTATGTACCAGTAGAACTGTAGGAGTGTTCTTTATTAGTCAGTGAATTTCTATCCTTCGTGCATCCTTTTATAAGTTGTGTCATACTATTTTTTAAATATTGAAATCAGTTTTGTTTTTAATTTGTTACAGAGTTGCTCTGTTGCTGTAAATGTAATCCCAATGACCAGTTTTGGTCACATTCACTATCTGCTAATTTCAAAATCAATATATAAATGAACTTTTAAAGAAAATTATAATTAAAATATAACAACATAAATTTGTTAAGTTTAAAGGGACAGTCAACCATAAAATTGTTATTGTTTTAAAAGATAGATAATCCCTTTATTACCCATTCCCCAGTTTTGCATAACCAACACAGTTATATTAATACACTTTTTACCTTTGTGATTTCCTTGTATCTAGGAACCTTCTTCCAGCCCCCTGATCACATGACTGTGACTGTTTATTATCTATTGTCTTAAATTTAGCATTGTATTGTGCTAGATCTTAAATAACTTTCTGTGCCTGAACACAGTGTTATCTATATAGCCCACGTGTACTTTCTGTCTCTTTGTGTTGAAAAGAGATTTAAAAAGCATGTGATAAGAGGCAGCCCTCAAAGGCTTAGAAATTAGCATATGAGCCTACCTATGTTTAGTTTAAACTAAGAATACCAAGAGAAAAAAGCAAATTTGATGATAAAAGTAAATTGGAAAGGCAATTAAAATTAAAAGTCCTATCTGAATAATGAAAGTTTAATTTATACTTGACTGTCCCTTTAATGTTCCATAAGATTGGATAAGGATTTTTACATTTCTTTCAGGAGGAAAGACAGAAAATATCTCTCTGAAATTTGGAATGAAGATAGGTTTAGGCATATCTATACATAGGTTTACGCATATATATATATATATATATATATATATATATATATATATATATATATATATATATATATATAAACATTTCCCAGTTTTATAGTGATTGCCAAACTGAATACTAAAAACTGAATACTAAATTTCAGCTCAATTTTTGTTCTAATTATAGATTATAAGCATTTTAAAATGAAAGATCTGGCTTCAAAATTCAGTGCTTTTATTTGTATTACCTTTTTTGAAGTACAAATATTAATAAATTGTCCTTTATAGTTTTATATAGAATATCTTTATTCCAAAAGTGACGTTTCAGGGACTTCACCACTTCATCAGACCAACCAGAAACACAGCACCAAACATTTAAAGTCCTGAAGCCACTCCCCCAAATAAAAATTGTGCCCAAACTCTGTATACAGAACAATGTAATCTAGCCCATAGTGAAATGTGTAAATACATAATACACTCTCTTATAGTGACTACATTAACCCAATGTGTGTATCATAAGCAAAATAGAGTCAAATCAATGACATTATTATCTAAGACTAAATGATATATTAAACCAATGAATATCACTGAAAACACAATCAATGTGCTGTTGTTAATATGCATACTAAGCTTATATGTAAAAATACATACAGGAGTCAGCTGTGTGACCAAGCGTCGCTGAGCTCCTTATACTGATCTCATTCTGTGTGTGCCCTTATCATTGGTCAGTTATTATAAGGGTCAATCAGGATGTATATTCAGGATCTGACCTACAAAACATATTCAAAAGTAAAACCCACCACCAGTGCACAGTGTAACATGTAAGATTGCACAAGCTCACGGTGAATGATGTTTGGCCCCTCGATTATTATGGGATTGCAGACGGGTAATGATACCATCACGTTTACACTTTTATACTCAGCTGGTCTGTATAAGGGCTGCCAGTAAAACATATCCCTTTAGGTTATTATTCTACTTCCTACACCCAATTACAGCACGGGGCACAAATAGAATTAGATCAGTATAAGGAGCACAGCGACACTTGGCCCTACAGCTGACTTTTTGTTTTTAATGTCGTCACTATACAAGGGTTTATGATGTGTTTACACATGTGTCACTATAAGCTACATAACATTCTTCTGTATACAGCGATAGCCATGGCAACTGGAAGTTTAGGTGCAATTTTCAATTGGGGGAGGGGCTTATGGTCTTTAAATATTTTGGTTTCTCACTGAAATGATTTACATACTGCTTGTGCTAGCACAAATGATTGGAAAATCGTCTCTGGGATCCACTTTGTTTAGAAATAGCAGACATGCATGGCTTTGCCATTGCTTTTTGTAATGAGAAGGCCGCTAACAGCAGCTGCGCACCGCACTTCTATTATTCACAGCAGTGACAGTGTTAATCAGGTAGCTTGAAAGGTTAATTTTAGCTTCAGTGTAGAGATTACCCTCCAACCTAACAGCTCTCTTTGCTCCCTCATCCCCCACTGGACACCCCCATCTTAGGTACTTAAAGAAAGTCTACCAATATGAAAATTGAAGGCAATTTATTTTTTTTAATTTTTTTTTATATATATTTTCTGCTGTGTAGAATCTCCCTTACCCTCCTGATTCCTCCCAAAAAGCTCTCTAACCCCCCCTAGCTAGTGTCCAGTGTCTTAGGTACCTTTTTTTTTTTTACATTTTCTGTAGTGTAGTGGTCCCCCCCCTCCTGCAATCATTAGTTAGGACCCCCACTCCTCTCTCTCCCTTTATTTTATTTTCTGCAGTGTATTTCACTGCTGGGCCGCCCACCCGCCTCCCGGATTCCATGCCACACCTCCCGCCGGCACCAGCAGAGGATCGTTACAGATAGTGGCACACCGATTCAAGTCAGATGCCTGGAGCTTAGGAACTCCAGCTCTCGACTGCAACTTTACAGCCAAGACTGCTGGAGCTTCCTGCATACTGCAATACTTTGTTATTTGAGCATCTTATCTACTGGACTAACAAGGCTAATCCAATCTTCACTATATATATATATATATGCATACAGAGTATATGCATATAGTATATATCACCAATATATAGATAGCCAAAGTACTGCACAATATATATATATATATATATATGTCAAATTAGGTGAAGGGGTTAAGGACAATGATTTCAGGTTTGTACTTCAAAAAATTCAATAAAAATCATAGCAAAATATAACATTGTCAACAAAACACTGAATTTGTAGCTTGATCCTTCATTTTAAAATGCTTTTAACCTATAATTAGAACAAACATTTGGCTGAAATGTAGTATTCAGTTTGGCAATCACCATAAAACTGAGAATTTTTAAAGGGATAGTAAACCCAAATGTTTTATTTCATGATTCAGATAGAGCATGGAATTTTAAGCAGCTTTCTAATTTATTGCTATTATCAATTTTTCTTTGTTCTCTTGGTATCTTTATATAAAAAAAGCAGGAATGTAAGCTTAGGAGCCAGCCCATTTTTGGTTCAGCACCCTGGGTAGAGAATTAAGTAAAATTGATAATAGGAGTAAAATGTTTAAAATTGCATGTTCTATCTGAATCATAAAAAATAAATTTGGGTTTCATATCCCTTTAAGTAAATCTATTCATGGTACATAAAGGTTGAATTTGAAAGCAAACTTTTAAAACGGACATAACCTGTCACCTATGTGCCAAAAAGTCACATGCACATCCTTTAACTTCTGGTAACAGCAAAAAGTTTGATTGCACATGTCATAACCATATCAACAATTTGTTGACCTTCATAGTGCATGTATATACTATGAACCATTATATTTTTTTATATTTAAACCAATGCTACACTGCCATAAATTAAATAATTATACAGGAAAGCAACGCTTTTTATTAAAATATATTACAGCCAGCCCTAATAGTTTGGCAACAATGTTTTGTGTTACAATGTTCTGTTATATATATATATATATATATATATAATGTTTGACATTAAAAACAGGCAGTTCTTAGGCAACCCCCCCCCCCCCAAAAAAAAAAAAATTAAAGCTGGGAACCTCCCTTAGTATATAGTTTAGGTTTTGTATTGTCAGGTTTTAACTTATGGTATCACAAAGTACTGAGTTAGACACTAACATTTTAAAATGGATATGAACATGTTATGTCTAATGATTAATGATTATTTACTTATAAAATGGTTTTGCATCTAGAAATGCTAAACTCTGACATGCATCATTTTCATGCTATCATGCAAATAGAAAACATATTGGATAACATACATTGTTTACCTGAGAGCCAGTGGAATACCGCCCAGGAGTTCGAGAACCAGATGTTTTCCCTGAGCCAATGGAGTTCTCTGTACTCTTGCCACTACAGCAATGTGTACGTAGGCATTTCCCATATTCTTTACGTACCTTACAAAATAAATACAAACTGCATTAACTATAATTATGTGATAAACTAACATTATACTGGACCTAAACAGCTTTTTTGGGAAAAAATAAATATTGAAAAGATTGCCACATCCTGCTTATAAGGAGTTGAGGCTGTTATCGCTGCTTAAGGTGCTTCAACTATGTGCTGAGTTAAGGGTCTGAATACAAATATATCAAAAATCTGTTTTTTGCCTTGTCAAATAGTTTTGTAGATTGGAGTGAAAAATGTTTTGCTTGCTTTGTAGATTGATGTGAATTTTTTTTTTAACAATTTAACCAATTTTAGCATATAGCTTCAATAGAACAAAAAGTGAAAAAATGAAGGGGTTGAATATTTTCTAAATGCACTGCATATCAGCTTTTACATAAGAGGTTTATTAATTTATTAATGAATTGTTTCATCTATTTAAAACTTTTCCATATTGATATTTGTATTAATGCAATTTTTGAAAATATACCCTTTTGCCCCTTATGGATTAGTATTTCACAAAATAGCAAAAGTAGGAGGGCAATTTGATATCCGATGGAGAGAAGTGACATATTGTTTGTGTCACAACCTTTGGCCAGTGTTACACATGCATTATGTATGACTGACCCACTTTAAAAAAGCAGTATTACCACCAGCATTGCTATTCTGCTACTTTGACAAAACCCCCGGATGTGTCTGTCCATAGCCTCCTCCAGTTCCACCACAGATCTGAGCATCTGACTAGAAAACATCACATGCTTCCAATGACAGGCTGAGATAAACTGTCAATCTATTCTGCTGAACCTTCCTGGTTTGCATTCATTGCTTGCATCATAGAAACCGCATATGCCAACCGGAAATGAAAGCGGTTTTATTTTCTTTTTTTCTGTTTTCGGTAAAGCAAAGAATATAACAAAAATGCCATTTTGTTTCTTTGATTCTTCCGAAAACAAATACACATATCTATAATATATTGAGTTATTATTTATATAGAATTGCTGTTGAAAGTTGGAACAGGGGGTGGGCCACACAGGACTATAAGGGGGCTGTGCTGAGGGGGCCCCAAATTCTAAGGGTGTCCCTGGTATGTATACATGTGTGTTTGTTAGTGTTTGGATAAATTCTGCTTTCTCATACCAAGGCCTACATATATAATGCAAACCAATCCAACATATAGGCTCAAATGGCAGATATAGGGTCCTATATCATTTGGACAACGACATCACATTTACAAACTAAACAGAATTTGTTATAATTTTATTTTTATAACAGAATAATTATGAAAAAATTTAATTAGTTTAATAACTTAGGTTTGCAATTAATAAATCCTTAACATGAACAAAAGAGCAGGAGGATTTAAGACATTACACATTGGACTACACAGAAAAATGGCAAGAAGAATAGAAATATTAAGAAAAACTTTGCACACATACAGAGTTTACATGTCAGGGGAGGGGACTACCTAACTTATGAACCATTGCCTAAAGTCTCTGGACTCGAGTATTATATGCAGCAGAGGTGGGCGAGAGCAGGACCAAACTTTTGTAAATATACACATTGCATTGCATTAATAAATGTATCAATTATCTTAATTCCTCTTTAAACTAAAGGATAGATATAGCATGCCTAATGTCAGACAACTGTGGTACATGCCAAATAGTAATACAAATAATTAACCATGCATCTATTAACAACACAGACACCTCTTTGTTACACAAGCAACACACAGAATCTTACTAACTAACCATATTACCTATCTCTAAATAGTTCAAAACATACAATAAGGGAAGATATTTATGATAAAAGTGACAATGTACAGACCCTGTGGGTTGAAATAAAGAGTGGGCGGAAAATCCTAAAAAAATATTACTAGGAACATGCTACAAGCCCCCTAACATTAGTGAACTAGAGGAAACTCAACTACTAATACAAATAGGTAAGGCTGCTAATAACAGTGTTGTAATTATGGGAGATTTTAACTACCCTGATATAAACTGGGCAAATGAAACTAGTAATTCAGCTAAGGGGGATAGATTTTTAAATGTTCTTAGGGATAACTTCTTGTCACAATTAATAGAGGAGCCAACTAGGAGTAAAGCTATATTGGATTTAGTGCTATCAAACAATACAGATATAATATCAAACATAGAAGTTAAAGAACATTTGGGTAACAGTGATCATAACATGGTCACATTTAAAATCTATTTTCAAATGCAGTGTTTTAAAGGCGTAACTAAGACTTTTAATTTCAAGAAAGCAAAATTCAACGATTTAAGGAAATCATTAAATAATATAAATTGGGACAATGTATTTTCTAATAAAAATACAGAGAATAAATGGATAATATTTAAAAATGTGTTAAATAAATATACATATCAACACATACCATATGGTTATAAAAGTAAAAATAAAAAAAACAAAGCCGTTATGGCTAAATAAAAATGTGTTAAGAGAAATTAGGAAAAAACGTAGGGCATTTAAATTATTAAAAGAAAATAGTACAGACTCAGCATACAATATTTATAAGGAATGTAACAAAGCATGCAAAAAAGCAATCAAATTAGCCAAAATTGAAAATGAAAAAATAATTGCTAAGGATTCTAAGTCTAACCCTAAAAGGTTCTTTAAGTACATAAATAGCAAAAAATCTAAGAAGGATAATATAGGTACATTAAAATGCGTGGAGGGTAGCATGATAAATAATGACAGGGAGAAGGCTGAGGTACTAAACCAGTTTTTTTCTTCAGTATACACAAGAGAGGAACCATTGAATGATACTTTGGAACAGAATAGAACATGCCAGTCCATACCACTAACTGGGTTTTGTTTAGAGGATATCAGGAAAAAACTGGAAAATATTAAGGTAAATAAAAATCCAGGCCCAGATGGAATACACCCAAGGGTGTTAAGGGAACTTAGCACTGTTATAGACAAACCTTTACTCTTAATTTTTGAAGACTCATTATCCTCAGGCATGGTACCCCAGGATTGGCGTAAAGCTGATGTGGTGCCACTCTTCAAAAAGGGAAGCAGGGATGATCCAGGAAGCTGTTAGTCTGACATCAATAGTGGGGAAGATATTTGAAGGGATTATAAAGGATTATATTGATGAGCATATTCGTGTAAACAAGAGTATGAGTTCTAATCAGCATGGCTTTAGGAGAAATAGATCATGTCAAACTAATCTAATTAGATTCTACGAGGAAGTAAGTAAAAATATAGATAAAGGGGAATCAGTGGATGTGATATACTTAGATTTTGCAAATGCATTTGATACAGTGCCACATGAGAGATTAATGCACAAAATTAAGGGACTGGGGATAGCTGAAAATGTTAGCTCATGGATAAATAACTGGATAAAAGATAGGGAGCAACGAGTAGTAGTAAATGGATCATACTCAGATTGGACAAAGGTAATCAGTGGCGTCCCCCAGGGATCAGTACTGGGCCCTGTTCTTTTTAATATTTTTATAAATGACTTGGAGCAAGGATTAAATAGCGACATCTCTATTTTTGCAGATGATACTAAGTTAAGTAAGGTCATAAGGTCAGAGCAGGACGAACTGTCTTTACAAAGGGATTTGCTAAAATTAGAACTATGGGCAAGTGAATGGAAAATGAGATTTAATACGGAAAAATGCAAGGTTCTACATTTTGGAAGTAAAAATAAGCAGGCTACGTATTTTTTAAATGGGACAAGACTTAGCCAAACACAGGAGGAAAGGGATTTGGGAATAGTAATAGATAACAAGCTAAAGATGGGTGCACAATGCAGGGCAGCGGCTTCAAAGGCTAATAAGATACTAGCATGTATTAAAAAAGGCATTGATTCTTAACATAGTAACATAGTAACATAGTAGATAAGGTTGAAAAAAGACTGAAGTTCATCGAGTTCAACCTATACAAATCTAAAATACTTACAAAAAGCTCCAGTTAAGCTTAAATAACCTCATTAAAATGTGACCCATTTAATACTAGCAATCATATCCATGAATTTTGTTTATATACAGAAATTTATCCAGACTATTTTTAAATGTATCTATGGTATTGGCATTCACTACCTCCTTTGGTAATGAGTTCCACAATTTTATTGCTCTTACAGTGAAAAAACGTTTCCGTTGCAGGAGATTAAATCTCCTTTCCTCCAACCTTAAATTATGACCTCTTGTCAGAACCAATTTTCTTGGAATAAAAAGAGCTTCTGCCATCTCTGTATATGGGCCTTGAATATATTTATATAAAGTAATCATGTCACCTCTCAAGCGCCTTTTTTCTAAAGAGAACAGACCCAGTTTGGCTAGCCTCTCCTCATAGGTTAATTTCTCCAATCCCCTTATTAGCTTTGTGGCCCTTCTCTGAACTTTTTCTAGTTCTGCAATATCTTTTTTAGCAATCGGTCCCCAGAACTGCACTCCAAACTCAAGGTGAGGTCTTACCAGGGCTTTATATAATGACAGAATTATGCTTTCCTCCCTTGAATCAATGCCTCTTTTAATACATGCTAGTATCTTATTAGCCTTTGAAGCCGCTGCCCTGCATTGTGCACTCATCTTTAGCTTGTTATCTATTACTACTCCCAAATCACTTTCCTCCTGTGTTTGGTTAAGTCTTGTCCCATTTAAAAAATACATAGCCTGCTTATTTTTATTTCCAAAATGTAGAACCTTACATTTTTCCGTATTAAATCTCATTTTCCATTCACTTGCCCATAGTTCTAATTTTAGCAAATCCCTTTGCAAAGAGAGTTCATCCTGCTCTGACCTAATGACCTTACTTAACTTAGTATCATCTGCAAAAATAGAGATGTCGCTATTTAATCCTTGCTCCAAGTCATTTATAAAAATATTAAAAAGAACAGGGCCCAGTACTGATCCCTGGGGGACGCCACTGATTACCTTTGTCCAATCTGAGTATGATCCATTTACTGCTACTCGTTGCTCCCTATCTTTTATCCAGTTATTTATCCATGAGCTAACATTTTCAGCTATTCCCAGTCCCTTAATTTTGTGCATTAATCTCTCATGTGGCACTGTATCAAATGCCTTTGCAAAATCTAAGTATATCACATCAACTGATTCCCCTTTATCTATATTTTAACTTACTTCCTCGTAGAATCTAATTAGATTAGTTTGACATGATCTATTTCTCCTAAAGCCATGCTGATTAGAACTCATAATCTTGTTTACACGAATATGCTCATCAATATAATCCTTTATAATCCCTTCAAATATCTTCCCCACTATTGATGTCAGACTAACTGGTCTATAGCTTCCTGGATCATCCCTGCTTCCCTTTTTGAAGAGTGGCACCACATCAGCTTTACGCCAATCCTGGGGTACCATGCCTGAGGATAATGAGTCTTGAAAAATTAAGAGTAAAGGTTTGTCTATAACAGTGCTAAGTTCACTTAACACCCTTGGGTGTATTCCATCTGGGCCTGGAGTTTTATTTACCTTAATATTTTTTAGTTTTTTCCTGATATCCTCTAAACAAAACCCAGTTAGTGGTATGGACTGGCATGTTCTATTCTGTTCCAAAGTATCATTCAATGGTTCCTCTCTTGTGTATACTGAAGAAAAAAAACTGGTTTAGTACTTCAGCCTTCTCCCTGTCATTATTTATCATGCTACCCTCCACACATTTTAATGTACCTATATTATCCTTCTTAGATTTTTTGCTATTTATGTACTTAAAGAACCTTTTAGGGTTAGACTTAGAATCCTTGGCAATTAATTTTTCATTTTCAATTTTGGCTAATTTGATTGCTTTTTTGCATGCTTTGTTACATTCCTTATAAATATTGTATGCTGAGTCTGTACTATTTTCTTTTAATAATTTAAATGCCCTACGTTTTTATTCAAGGGAGGAAAGCATAATTCTGTCATATAAAGCTCTGGTAAGACCTCACCTTGAGTTTGGAGTGCAGTTCTGGGGACCAATTGCTAAAAAAGATACTGCAGAACTAAAAAAAGTTCAGAGAAGGGCCACAAAGCTAATAAGGGGATTGGAGAAATTAACCTATGAGGAGAGGCTAGCCAAACTGGGTCTGTTTTCTTTAGAAAAAAGGCGCTTGAGAGGTGACATGATTACTTTATATAAATATATTCAAGGCCCATATACAGAGATGGCAGAAGCTCTGTTTATTCCAAGAAAATTGTTTCTGACAAGAGGTCATAATTTAAGGTTGGAGGAAAGGAGATTTAATCTCCTGCAACGGAAACGTTTTTTCACTGTGAGAGCAATAAAATTGTGGAACTCATTACCAAAGGAGGTAGTGAATGCCAATACCATAGATACATTTACAAATAGTCTGGATAAGTTTCTTTATACAAACAAAATTCATGGATATGATTGCTAGTATTAAATGGGTCACATTTTAATGGGGTTATTTAAGCTTAACTGGAGCTTTTTGTAAGTATTTTAGATTTGTATAGGTTGAACTTGATGGACTTCAGTCTTTTTTCAACCTTATCTACTATGTTACTATGTTACTATGTTAAAAGATAGAGAGCAACGAGTAGTAGTAAATGGATCATACTCAGATTGGACAAAGGTAATCAGTGGAGTCCCCCAGGGATCAGTACTGGGCCCTGTTCTTTTTAATATTTTTATAAATGACTTGGAGCAAGGATTAAATAGCGACATCTCTATTTTTGCAGATGATACTAAGTTAAGTAAGGTCATTAGGTCAGAGCAGGATGAACTTTCATTACAAAGGGATCTGCAAAAATTAGAAGTATGGGCAAGTAAATGGAAAATGAGATTTAATACAGAAAAATGCAAGGTTTTACATTTTGGAAGTAAAAATAAGCAGGCAACATATTTTTAAATGGAACAAGACTTAGCCAAACAGAGGAGGAAAGGGATTTGGGAGTAGTAATAGATAACAAGCTAAAGATGGGTGCACAATGCAGTGCAGCAGCTTCAAAGGCTAATAAGATACTAGCATGTATTAAAAGAGACATTGATTCAAGGGAGGAAAGCATCATTCTGTCACTATATAAAGCCCTGGTAAGACCTCACCTTGAGTGCAGTTCTGGGGACCAATCGCAAAAAAAGATATTGCAGAACTAGAAAAAGTTCAGAGAAGGGCCACAAAGCTAATAAGGGGATTGGAGAAATTAACCTATGAGGAGAGGCTAGCCAAACTGGGTCTGTTTTCTTTAGAAAAAAGGCGCTTGAGAGGTGCCATGATTACTTTATATAAATATATTCAAGGCCCATATTCAGAGATGGCAGAAGCTCTGTTTATTCCAAGAAAATTGTTTCTGACAAGAGGTCACAATTTAAGGTTGGAGGAAAGGAGACTTAATCTCTTGCAACGGAAATGTTTTTTCACTGTAAGAGCAATACATTTGTGGAACTCATTACCAAAGGAGGTAGTGAATGCCAATACCCTAGATACATTTAAAAATAGTCTGTATACATTTCTGTATATAAAGAAAATTCATGGATATGATTGCTAGTATTAAATGGGTCACCTTTTAGTGGGGTTATTTAAGCTTAACTGGAGCTTTTTGTAAGTATTTTAGATTTGTATAGGTTGAACTCGATGGACTTCAGTCTTTTTTCAACCTTATCTACTATGTTACATGACTAAGACACTATAATTTTCAGAGGTCTAATATATACTTACATTTTTAGAATACATTATTCTGGCATTAGTTCTTGCTAGTTTAAAAACTACCTTATTATCAATTACTGCCTATAATAAATTTGCGCCTACATATGAATATGCATGCTTTATTATACTGCTTTGTTGGTGATTGTTTTACAAGGTATTATCTTATTATTACTTTTATGAAGCCTAATTGTAATAATTCTGAAGATATATACTTGTTTCTAAATTGTTTGGGATAAGCATAATAACTAAAAAGTATTCTTCTACTTGTGCAAGTCCTTTTGTTGATTTATATATTGAAGATAAGAGCCTGCAATACAGATTTTGCAATTATGGATTAAACAGATTATGCTGTAAAATAAGACAATCTAGTCTACCCATATTGTTACTTGAAAGTTAGGAGCCCTAGCATTTCAGGCTCAGACGAGCAAGCCTGAAACACTAGTTAAGTAGCTTTGGTCTTAAGCTACTAAGGACTGCTACTTAATCTCTCTGTCACCTTAAGTTTGGCGGATTCCAATCATCCTGATCCTATTTGATCAGGATGATTAAAGCCCCCACTCATGCACGAGCAGTGACTTGTGCAACGTTAAATGCGGGCAGGAGATGAGGTTCATGAGCTGGCACTTAATAAATGGAGTCTATAGTAATCAAAGATTTATATACCATATAGTGAATATATACAATATATGAAAACTAAATAATTTCAAAAATATTCTGCTTAAGGAAAGATATTTTGAACATTATTGGGCCATATCATCTTCAGCAGTAATTTATGTTACATCAGATAAAAACTGTTTGACCAATTTTACTGAGGACTGTGTATTGCAATTTTGTATTGAAACATAAAGGTCACCATTTATCAAGCTGCAATAGCAGCTTCAGAGCCCTGGCATTTCAGGCTTACTTGGAGACCACTGCTTCTTAACTTCTTCACCACCTAAAGGTGGTGGATTGAAATAATCCTGATTGGATCGGAATGATTGCACGATTGGCTGCTTGCAAGCATGGGGAGGCAAATGCAAAAGAATTATCTACATGAATATGTTATTGGAAGTAAAAAATAACCTTACAAATGGAAGATATATATATATAGAGAAAAGCAAAGAACCTAATTTTTTTTATTATAATGCATCTTAACCAATAGTGGCATTGGTGATGAAAGAAAAGGTAATTTGTAGACTTCAGATGACTTGTTTTGCATGCAAATAAAAATAATATACAAAACTTGACTATGCTGTGTTGGAGCCAGACAAGGATAAAAAATGTTTCACATTCCTAGAGAAAATGCAGTTATGTACACATTAAGCCGCTATTTATAGAAACAATGATATATTATAAAGTGCAATTTACATAATTTCCAGTGCTAGTATAGAAAATCCCTTTCTGATATTTAATCTAATAGATCCAGTTTATTAAGAGCAATAAATCAATTTTCGTTTCATAAATTGCAAAGCATTAGCACTTTCTGCTGGAGTTGCTTGGCAACAGGAAACCTGTACAATAATGCAGCAGCTAGCTTACCTTCTTTTGGAGGACACAATGGAAAATGAATATAAACATTCCCTGAAGAGAATTGAAAATTGTGAAGAGATATGCCATGATGACTGTGCTCTCATTAATATACATGAGTCCAAAAGCCCAGGTTAGTCCTAAGAGGCAGAGAAGAGCTATTGCACCTATAACCCATGATCTGGAAAATAAATAAAATAATAGCCTTCACTTACTTGACATATCATTTAATGTCACATAAAAAGTTAATAACATCATTTTATGTTTTAAAAATTATAAACTTTTTTCAGCATCAACTTTGCACTAATTTTGGTAAACTGTTAGAGAAATTACTTTAAATTGCAAAACAGCAATAACAAATAGATACAGCTGAACCTAACATTATGGAGCCAAAAACATTATATACTTTATAATTTTTAAAAAACTAAAACATTTTCTATTTTTTAAAATCAGAAATAACAAACACTTGAATCAATAAAATCATCTGGGTCTGTGAGCTAGCAACTTAAATACCTCCTAGAGGAAGTTACCATAAAATGCTGCAGGAAAACGTACTGCTTTGAAGAGAGGCACCTTACTTTTTGTGGGAAACAACAGGATTTTTCACACACGTGGTTCTTGGCATTCTCCATTTGGAGCAAATACGAAACAAACTGCAATATTTCTATAAGACTTAATTTACATTCACATTTAGTTTTATATGTATAATCTTATCAACTCTTAATAGTTTGTGTTATATTTTGAAAAAAAAACTTGTAAACCTAGAATCTTATAGAACAGATTAGTGAGTCCGGCAAATTGTGCTTATTGCTCACTAAAGCCTATTAAATCCTTGATACAATATCATGAAAAATCAGTATGAATAAATGCTTAACTAACACAATTTAATAATAATTTAATATGTGTGTACATCAGAGAGCTGCAAAACTAAAAATGTACATTTAATGTTTAGTGTTAATATATGTACCCCCATGCTTCTGTACTGCCTTACCCAGGGTCCATTCACATGGAGGGGGGGGGGGAGGCATATGAGAGCAGTTTTTTTCTTTTTCATTGAACTGAAATTGTTCTATGTATTTATCTGAGAAAATAACCTCTAGGATTATACACATTAGTTGCCATTGTTTTTTTAATGATATATATTATAAAGATATATATATATATATATATATATATATATATATATATATATATATATATATATATATATATATATATATATATATATAAATCTGTCTGTCTGATATCATCAAATTCATTAAAAAAGCAGTCCAATGTACTTTGCTCATTCCAGTCTATAAGAAAATCCAGTTATTGTGGTTTTCAGACTTCATAAATTCTAGCATTTTTCATTGGTAAAATCTGACAACAGAATTCTGATCCGCATGAAAATAAATTTCAAGCAGCTTTTACATGATTTGTGCAGTCTTTTATTTTAACAGTCTGGACTTTTCAGCTTGTCAAAGTTTATAGCTTGGTTTCTTTCAAAGCAGTTTCCAAATATAATTGTTTTCTAGTTAAATTTAACTATGCCCCTCATTTAAGAAGCAGTGGACAGACAAGGTGCCCAGGAGGATATCACTACCAGCTATGAAAGCCTCATTGGAAAAAGTTAAGATTAAGCAAAAACTCTTTTCTGCCATCCTAATGGTTAGATCAATCTGGGATGATTTTATTGTACCACTTCTTATGACCCATGCTTCTTAACCTGCAGTTTTCTCCATAAATGGAGCTCTATGAGGCTTGTACATGTTTCAGTGTGATCGTTAAAATAATAATTTATATTAATGCTAAAAATTAATGACTACACAAAGTGCTTCTAATGGACTGAAATAAACCACTGATTTGTTTTTTTCAATAATTAAACGATTATTAGAATATATTTTCTTAGTTAGTAAGATCGCAAATGTGCAGGGAGTGGCATTGCACAAACATTTCACCAGAAATGCTTGTTGCTGTCGGCATTTAGCGATGTTGGGCAGATATGATTCGCTACAGCGCCATTTGATAAATCAGCCCCCATAGCTGTTAAGCAGGGCTGAGAGTTTTATATAACAATTAAGTGCCGTCCCTCATTGACTTACAACATTTTTATTAAACAAGATTTTATAACTTTTTTCTTAATATAAAATTATTAAATACTTTTGCAGCAAATTAAAACCACCATTAAATGCTGTGCATTTATTGGCCACAAATGACAGTCAGATGATCTTCAAATGTAGGTTACTTATAAAGAGATATGAATTAGTGATCCTTTAGTATAAAAAAAAATTCTAAATCAAAGTACTTCAGATTTACATTTTTTGCTAAATAAGTATAGGCAACAAACTTCAGCTATAGGTGTCTTTTAACAACATTATATAGCTGTTCCTTTACCTTCCTGTAGAGACCACAACCCACTTGTGGGGCAGTGACAGGAAGTAATGGACCCTTCATAAATGAAGTAAAAAAAAAGTAACCTACTTTTAAAATGATGAATAGTACAAATTGCAATGATTTCTATTAAGTAATGCACATCTATATTGTATTTACACTTTGAAATTATACAATTTTTACTATATCCTCCTTATTTTTTTATTCAACTCCTATGCCAAGATTTTTTTTCATGACAATATTTTCTTCTTTATATATTTACAAAGTTTTGGTATTTACTAGAGGTGTGCTGCGTTTTATCTTTTTCATTATTTTTTTTCTCATATAGGCAGGGCACATTATTATTATTGCAGAGCATGCTAAGATTAGCAATTGTTTAGTGAGGCAGACATCCCTTAGGCAATCTCTATACTTTCAATGAATATTGTGGCTGCGCTAAACATCATTCATAGTACAAATTGAAAATCATGTGTTACAGTCATTATAAAATGTTTACAATATTTTTATATGCACACTTTCTGAAGCAACAGCTTTTACTGAGCATTCGCAAGAATTCACAGTATATATGTATATGCATTTTCTTATTGGCTGATGGTTGTCACATGATGCAGGGGGAAGAAAACTGGAACTAAATTTGACATTTGTCTGAAAAAATTCTACTACCTATCTGCGATTCAGAATAAATTCTTTTGCATTGTCTTTTTTTTCTTATGCATTCATTGATTATGCAATTGTACAGTTTTTAATGGTCCTTTAAATTGAGGAGATTTACTACTGGTACATCCCTTCAAAATGAAAAATTTTGGGGTCAAATTAGAAAAAAAAACCAAGTACTTTGATCTCATATAGCTTTCATTATCATTGAACATGTGTAAGTTTTTTCCTATAAAATATATATATTTTGTGTTCCAAAAAGAAGTATTTTGTAAAATGTGTTTTTTGCCCAATTAAAAAAAAAAATCGAATGTGACCATTCATATGAAAAGTTGGGATACCGATGCATGTATATATGTATATAAACACTGTCTAGGCTCTGATATATAATATATAATAATATTATAATTAATAAGTTGCCAATAATATATGTGTTGAGGGACTTTCTTTTGCATTATTCAAAAACAAACCATGCAAAAACAAATAACCCAGATTTTAAACTATATTTGGTGTGTTTTACATAGACAGTGTAATACAGTGTTGTAAAATAAGTTCATTTTAAAATAATTGGTGATTTGCATTAATTAATTAACAAAGGATATCAAGAAAATGTAGCAAATTAGTTAAAAGAAGTAAATTGGAAAGTTGTTTAAAATGGCATGATCTTTCTAAATCATCAAAGAAAATAAATGATTGTTTTTTGTCCCTTTAAGTATTGTATTAATAATTATAACTGAGAAACTAGATGCACCAGGGCTGCAGCTATACATTGTAGAGCAGAAAGGTCACCAATAACACAATGAATTGACCCTTACACCATGGAAAAATAACATCTATCCATTCAACCATTCATGAATCAAAAAGTGTAAGGCTATGTCTCAGCTCTTTCAACAGAAAACTGTGTGTCTTAATTATTTAAGGAATTTACTTTAAACAATCAATGATAGAGAATAAAAGGTTGCTTAAAGGATATGTCATCACGTTTCAACTTGAAAAGAACTGGATTAGGTTTATTTCTATTTACATTTCTCAGAAATCCTGCACAATAATGTCTGGCACAGGTAATTTAGGTTTCCCTGAATTTCATTTAGAAAGTGTATGTAACTATTCTTGCAAAATAAATGCCAGGATTGAAAATAAACTATTATAGCTATTTGTGAAAACTCCCAATGTAATCATAAAAACATCCCTACTTTTGAAATTAATTTATTGTCCGAAATGCAGTAGCATTTGGGACAATAAATTAATTTCAAAAGTAGGGATGTTTTAGTAATTACATTGGGAGTTTTCACAAATAGCTATAATAGTTTATTTTTAATCCTGGCATTTCTTTTGCAAGAATAGTTAAGAAAAGCTAATCTTATTTATTAGTTAATAGGAGTAGTAACTCCTATTAACTAATACATAAGATTAGCTTTTTGCTGTAACTGTTTTAATTTTATATCTTTGTGTCACTCAGAAAGTGTAATACTTTGTTTTATTTGTTACAAAATAACATGATCAACCCTACTAAAAGTTATAAATGCCACTATATATAATGCTAGATCAGTGCTTTGAAGTAATTATCTTCCCTTGCATAACTTCTGCTTAAAAAACATTTATTTTAACAATATATTTAATTTATTTTATCAATTCAGTTATGTAGTAAAATAAATAAGATAATACGGATTATTATTTGTGCCAGCATATCTATGCTTAGAGGCTGATTTAAGAAGCAGTGTATGCTGCTGTTTTCCACGCGAACCTTCAGGCTCGTCGGAAACATAAGTTAAGAAGCAGCGGTCTTACGACCGCTGCTCCTTAACTCATTTGCCGGTGTAGTGTCGAAATCTGCAACCAGACAGTATGTGCGACCGTCTTGTCACCACATTCCTGAGTGCACACGTGACTGGTTGACCACCAATCATCTGCTAGAGACACCTCCTTCCAGATTTCGACACTACACCACGTGACGGGTCGCAGAATCAGACCGAACAGCTGAGCCTGTCAGATTTTGCAGCCTTACCATGCCTTCATAAATTTATTAGTAGTCCTGGGAAACGGATACTAATATGGAAATGCCTATGAAAGTTAAAAATAGGTTGAAACTTTGACGAGCGGCTGCTCCATTTCATTCTTTCTCCATTATATTCTTACTATCATGCTGCTGTTTATATTTTTTTTAAATGTACCTTTTATCTGTATGTTTTCCACAGTTAAAAAAAAACGGTAACATCTTGCATCATGTATGAAAACTACAGTATATTTTTTAGTGCACTTAAAATACATGAAACAGGCAAAAAAAATTAACAGACAGCTGCTTGAAAAATCGTCCCACATTTGTTAATTAATTAATTAATTAATTAATGCTAATCATAAAAAATCTTCCCACTGTTTCAGAAAAAGCAAAGACAACCAAGAAGCTGCCTTACAAATCTGATCAACTGAAGCCTCATTTTTGAAAGCCCAAGAAGTAGCAACTGACATAGTAGAAAAAGCAGTAATCCGCATTGGTGGGTGCTGACCTCCGTCCAAATAAGCTTTGTGTTCAAAAGTCCTTAGTAGCATCAATGTAATATTTCAATGCTCGAACAATATCCAAAGAATGCAAATATTTCTCTGGAGCATTCTTAGGATTAGGACACAAAGAAGGAACAACAATATCTCTGCTATTGTTCTCTGAAGAAACAACCTTAGGCAAAAAAATTGAATAAAGTCAGTAAAACAGTATTATCCTGATGGAAAATCAGATAAGGAGGATCACAAGAAAGAGCAGATAACTCAGAAACTTTTCTTGTGATAGATTCTCCTAGTTATAGGCTTACGAGCCTGAATCAAGGTTTCAATCACACAATCAGAGAAAACCCTATGTCAAAGGACTAAACATTCAATGTTTATGTCATAAAGATCAGAGACTTGAGATCCAGATGGAAAAATGGACCTTGAGACAGAAGGTCTGACAGCAGGGGCCAAGGAGGATAGCTGGACATATGAACCAGATATGCATAGCAAATCCTGAGAGGCCATGCTGGGGCAACCATGATTACTGATGACTGCTCTAGGCTTAACTTTGAAATCACTCTGGGAAGAAATTCCATAAGAGGAAACAGATACGCAAGCTGTAAAGACCAATGAACTACTAGAGCATCCAGTAACTTTGCTTGAGAATCCCTGGACTTCACAAAGTACCTGGGAAGTTTGATGTTCAAATGAGACAACATCAGATCTATCTCTGGGAGACCCCAAAGATCCACAATCTGATTAAACACATCCTGATGAAGAGACCCTTCCTCTGGATGTAGAGATTGATGAATAAGAAAGTCTGCCTCCCAGTTGTTTAACCCTGAAATATGAATTGCAGAGACAAGACAATAATTGGTTTCTGCCCATAACAGAATTCAAGACACCTCCATCATTGCTATGGGACTGTGATTTCCCTCCTGATGGATGACATAAGCTAGTGCTGTGACACTGTCTCTCTGGAAACAGAGATGAGACTCTCTTCTTTTCAAAGAAGCCAAGCTTGAAGATGAAAATTGCATGGAGTTCTAAAACACTGAATGGTAACCTCACCTCCCGAGGATCATAAACTCCCTGTGCTATCAGAGATCTCCAAACATCCAAACAGCTCACCAACCTGAGATAATTGCATCTGTAGTGATCATAGTCCAGGTAGAAATAGCAAAAGGAGGCCCTGAATAATAATCTGATAATCCAGCCACCAAGTTAGAGACTGACTTGTTCTGGGGTCCATAAATATCCTTTTAGACAGCTGAGTATAATCTCTGCACCATTGACACAGCGATGCAAAGCTGAAGAGGCCTTACGTGAAAACGTGCAAATGGACCTTGAACTTCCATATAAATAGCAATTGAAAGAAACGAGAGACTGAAGGTTCAAACACGCTGACACCAATTTTAACCTTCTCTGCTCTGTTTAAGAAAGACTTATGGAGACTAAATCTGTTTGGAAACCTGACACATTTACCTTTGTCTGAGGAACCAAAGAACTTTTTGGAAAGTTGATCCTACAACCATGCTGTTGAAGAACCAAGAAGAATAGGTTGGTATGAGATTATGCTAAAGGAAAAGATGGAGCTTGAACCAATATATTGTCCATGTATGGAAACACAGCAATACCCTGAGACCTGATCACAGACAAAAGGGCACCCACAAACTTTGTGAATATTCTTGGAGCTGTAACCAGACCAAATAGTAGAGAAACAAACAAAATGCCTGTCCAGAAAGGCAAACCTCAGAAAACTGAAAATGTTCTTTCTGAATTGGAACATGAAGGTAAGCATCCTTTAAATATATTGTGGACATAAACTGACCTTGCTGAACAAAAGGCAGAATAGTCTGAAAAGTTTCCATTTTGAAACATGGAATCCTTTTACACCATATCAGCAGACTAGGATTTAAACTATAAAGGCTCTTCTGGCAAGGACTGCCAAATACATGCTTTTGACACACATCTTCATAATATTAAATATAATATCATGAATAAAAGAATTGGCACTCTTGAGTAAACCCAAAAGATTTGAACTAGCAGAGTCATCAGAACACTTCTGAAAGACTAGACAATGGTAAGTAGAAGCATCAGTCACATAAGCAACATAGATAGCTGGCCTGAGAATACAGCCTGCATGAAAAAGGCCCTTCAATAAAAAAAACAAAAAACTATCTTTCCATCTTAAGGATCCTTTACCCCTTAAACGACACACAAAAATTGTACGTTGTCAGGGGTTTCAAGCGGCTGAAAGCGATCCTGATCGCTTCCAGACGCTTTCAAGGTATAGCTGTGATGCCTCGATATTGAGGCATCACTGCAATACCTTTTTTGGCATACTGATGCAGAGAGAGACACTCTCTGGCCCTCTCTGCATTGGCCAGCGATGGTGCCGATCATTGTATAGAAAAATTGAGTAGTAAATCCGGACCAGTTTCTCAAAACGCTGTGCCAACTCTAAAAAGTATGCTACGATCTCTCTAACGTAGTTAGTAAGGTAGTTTTTGTACACACTAGCTTACTAACTATGTTAGAGAGATGGTGCCGATCGTTGGTGGGTGAGAGCCATTGCAGGGAAGTGGGTGGGCGGTCCATCATCCTTCCTTCCGGCCAGCTGTTGTTAATGTTGGGTGTGTGCGCGGGAGAACACACTGGAGGTGAGAGGCGGGTGCGCGCGTATCTAGCCACATGAAAAAATAAAACTGTTGGGAGAGAGTGCTGGGAGAGGGAGGGTGGCAGGGAGGGGGGGGTACGTTTAAAAAGCGATCTAGGAGGGGGAGGGAAGAGAGTATGTAGCTACACTACAGAAAAAGTTAGATTTAAAAAAAAAAAAAAGAGTTCACATTTTATTGCAAAGTGGGTACTGGCAGACAGCTGCCAGTACCCAAAATGGTGGTGAATAGTCAGTGGGGGGAGGGTTAGAGAGCTCTTTGGGGGGGATCAGGGAGGTTGGGGGCTAAGGGGGGATCCAACACAGCAGAATATGATTTTTGTTTTAAAAAAATAACAAAACAAAAAATAAAACTTTTATTTTAGTACTGCCAGACTTTCTGACAGTACTTAAGATGGCAAGGACAATTGTGGGGTGGGGGAGGGAAGAGAGCTGTTTGGGAGGGATCAGGGGGTGGGATGTGTCAGGTGGGAGGCTGATCTCTACACTAAAGCTAAAATTAACCCTTCAAGCTCCCTAATTAACCCCGTCACTGCTGGGCATAATACAAGTGTGGTGCGCAGCAGCATTTAGCGGCCTTCTAATTACCAAAAAGCAATGTCAAAGCCATATACAGTATGTCTGCTATTTCTGAACAAAGGGGATCCCAGAGAAGCATTTACAACCATCTGTGCCATAATTGCACAAGCTGTTTGTAAATAATTTCAGTGAGAAACCCAAAGTTAGTGAAAAAACATAATTTATGCTTACCTGATAAATTTATTTCTCTTGTAGTGTAGTCAGTCCACGGGTCATCCATTACTTATGGAATATATCTCTTCCTAACAGGAAGCTGCAAGAGGATCACCCAGCAGAGCTTGCTACATAGCTCCTCCCCTCACATGTCATATTCAGTCATTCGACCAAAGCAGACGAGAAAGGAGAAACCATAGGGTGCAGTGGTGACTGGAGTTTAATTAAAATTTAGGTCTGCCTTAAAGACAGGGCGGGCCGTGCACTGACTACACTACAAGAGAAATAAATTTATCAGGTAAGCATAAATTATGTTTTCTCTTGTTAAGTGTAGTCAGTCCACGGGTCATCCATTACTTATGGAATACCAATACCAAAGCTAAAGTACACGGATGAAGGGAGGGACAAGGCAGGAACATTAAACAGAAGGAACCACTGCCTGAAGTACCTTTCTCCCAAAAATAGCCTCCGAAGAAGCAAAAGTGTCAAATTTGTAAAATTTTGAAAAGGTGTGAAGTGAAGACCAAGTTGCAGCCTTGCAAATCTGTTCAACAGAGGCCTCATTTTTAAAGGCCCAGGTGGAAGCCACAGCTCTAGTAGAATGAGCTGTAATCCTTTCAGGAGGCTGCTGTCCAGCAGTCTCATAGGCTAAACGTATTATGCTACAAAGCCAAAAAGAGAGAGAGGTAGCCGAAGCCTTTTGACCTCTTCTCTGTCCAGAGTAAACGACAAACAGGGAAGAAGTTTGACGAAAATCTTTAGTTGCCTGCAAATAGAACTTCAGGGCACGGACTACGTCCAAATTATGCAAAAGTCGTTCCTTCTTTGAAGAAGGGTTAGGACACAGTGATGGAACAACAATCTCTTGATTGATATTCCTGTTAGTAACTACCTTAGGTAAGAACCCAGGTTTAGTACGCAGAACTACCTTGTCTGAATGAAAAATCAGATAAGGAGAATCACAATGTAAGGCAGATAACTCAGAGACTCTTTGAGCCGAGGAAATAGCCATCAAAAACAAAACCTTCCAGGATAACAGCTTGATATCAATGGAATGAAGGGGTTCAAATGGAACGCCTTGAAGAACATTAAGAACTAAGTTTAAGCTCCACGGCGGAGCAACAGTCTTAAACACAGGCTTAATCCTAGTTAAAGCCTGACAAAAAGCTTGAACGTCTGGAACTTCAGCCAGACGTTTGTGTAGAAGAATAGACAGAGCAGAAATCTGTCCCTTTAACGAACTAGCAGATAAGCCCTTTTCTAAACCCTCTTGTAGAAAGGACAATATCCTAACCTAGGAATCCTAACCTTACTCCATGAGTAACTCTTGGATTCGCACCAATATAAATATTTACGCCATATCTTATGGTAAATCTTTCTGGTAACAGGCTTCCTAGCCTGTATTAAGGTATCAATAACCGACTCCGAGAAGCCACGCTTTGATAGAATCAAGCGTTCAATCTCCATGCAGTCAGCCTCAGAGAAATTAGATTTGGATGTTTGAAAGGACCCTGAATTAGAAGGTCCTGTCTCAGAGGTAGAGACCACGGTGGACAGGATGACATGTCCACTAGGTCTGCATACCAGGTCCTGCGTGGCCACGCAGGCGCTATCAGAATCACCGAAGCTCTCTCCTGTTTGATCTTGGCAATCAAACGAGGAAGCATCGGGAATGGTGGAAACACATAAGCCATGTTGAAGTCCCAAGGGGCTGTCAGAGCATCTATCAGCACCGCTCCCGGGTCCCTGGACCTGGATCCGTAACAAGGAAGCTTGGCGTTCTGGTGAGACGCCATGAGATCCAGATCTGGTTTGCCCCAACGAAGAATCAGTTGAGCAAAGACCTCCGGATGAAGTTCCCACTCCCCCGGATGAAAAGTCTGGCGACTTAGAAAATCCGCCTCCCAGTTCTCTACGCCTGGGATGTAAATCGCTGACAGGTGGCAAGAGTGAGACTTCCAACATCGCTAGGGAGCTTCTGGTTCCCCCTTGATGGTTGATGTAAGCCACAGTCGTGATGTTGTCCGACTGAAATCTGATGAACCTCAGAGTTGCTAACTGAGGCCAAGCTAGGAGAGCATTGAATATTGCTCTTAATTCCAGAATATTTATTGGGAGGAGTTTCTCTTCCTGAGTCCATAATCCCTGAGCTTTCAGGGAGTTCCAGACTGCGCCCCAGCCTAGAAGGCTGGCGTCTGTTGTTACAATCGTCCAATCTGGCCTGCGAGAGGTCATCCCCTTGGACAGATGTGGCCGAGAGAGCCACCATAGAAGAGAATATCTGGTCTCTTGATCCAGACTTAGTAGGGGGGACAAATCTGAGTAATCCCCGTTCCACTGACTTAGCATGCACAATTGCAGCGGTCTGAGATGCAGACGCGCAAATGGTACTATGTCCATTGCCGCTACCATTAAGCCGATTACTTCCATGCACTGAGCTACTGACGGGTGTGGAATGGAATGAAGGACACGGCAAGCATTTAGAAGTTTTGATAACCTGGCCTCTGTCAGGTAAATTTTCATCTCTACAGAATCTATAAGAGTCCCTAGAAAGGGAACTCTTGTAAGTGGTAATAGAGAACTCTTTTCCCCGTTCACCTTCCACCCATGCGACCTCAGAAATGCCAGAACTATCTCTGTATGAGACTTGGCAGTTTGAAAACTTGACGCTTGTATCAGAATGTCGTCTAGGTACGGAGTCACCGCTATGCCTCATGGTCTTAGTACCGCCAGAAGTGAGCCCAGAACTTTTGTAAAGATTCTTGGAGCCGTAGCTAATCAGAAGGGAAGAGCTACAAACTGGTAATGCCTGTCTAGGAAAGCAAATCTTAGGTACCGATAATGATCCTTGTGAATCGGTATGTGAAGGTAGGCATCCTTTAAATCCACTGTGGTCATGTACTGACCCTCTTGGATCATGGGAAGGATGGTTCGAATAGTTTCCATTTTGAATGATGGAACTCTTAGAAATTTGTTTAGGATTTTTAAGTCCAAGATTGGTCTGAAGGTTCCCTCTTTCTTGGGAACCACAAATAGATTTGAATAGAATCCCTGCCCGTGTTCCGTCCGCGGAACTGGGTGGATCACCCCCATTAGTAAAAGGTCTTGTACACAGCGTAGAAACGCCTCTTTATTTATTTGGTTTGCTGATAACCTTGAAAGATGAAATCTCCCTCGTGGAGGAGAAGTTTTGAAGTCCAGGAGATATCCCTGAGATATGATCTCCAACGCCCAGGGATCCTGGACATCTCTTGCCCAAGCCTGGGCGAAGAGAGAAAGTCTGCCCCCCACTAGATCCGTTTCCGGATAGGGGGCCCTCTCTTCATGCTGTCTTTGGGGCAGCAGCAGGTTTCTTGGCCTGCTTGCCCTTGTTCCAGGACTGGTTAACTTTCCAGCCCTGCCTGTAACGAGCAACAGCTCCTTCCTGTTTTGGAGCGGAGGAAGTTGATGCTGCTCCAGCCTTGAAGTTACGAAAGGCACGAAAATTAGACTGTTTGGCCTTTGATTTGGCCCTGTCCTGAGGTAGAGCATGGCCCTTACCTCCCGTAATGTCAGCTATAATTTCTTTCAAGCCGGGCCCGAATAAGGTCTGCCCTTTGAAAGGAATATTAAGCAATTTAGATTTAGAAGTCACGTCAGCTGACCAGGATTTAAGCCATAGCGCTCTGCGCGCTTGGATGGCGAATCCGGAGTTCTTAGCCGTAAGTTTGGTTAAATGTACGACGGCATCAGAAACAAATGCGTTAGCTAGCTTAAGTGCTTTAAGCTTGTTCATAATTTCATCCAATGGAGCTGTGCGAATGGCCTCTTCCAGAGACTCAAACCAGAATGCCGCAATTCAGGCGCAATGCATGCAAGGGGCTGTAAGATAAAACCTTGTTGAACAAACATTTTCTTAAGGTAACCCTCTAATTTCTTATCCATTGGATCTGAAAAGGCACAACTATCCTCCACCGGGATAGTGGTACGCTTAGCTAAAGTAGAAACTGCTCCCTCCACCTTAGGGACCGTCTGCCATAAGTCTCGTGTGGTGGCGTCTATAGGAAACATTTTCCTAAATATGGGAGGAGGGGAAAAGGGCACACCAGGTCTATCCCACTCCTTGCTAATAATCTCTGTAAGCCTTTTAGGTATAGGAAACACGTCAGTACACACCGGTACCGCATAGTATCTATCCAACCTACATAATTTTTCTGGAATTGCAACCGTGTTACAATCATTCAGAGCCGCTAATACCTCCCCTAGCAATATGCGGAGGTTCTCAAGCTTAAATTTAAAATTAGAAATCTCTGAATCCAGTCTCCCTGGATCAGATCCCTCACCCACAGAATGAAGCTCTCCGTCTTCACGTTCTGCAAACTGTGACGCAGTATCTGACATGGCTCTCACCTCATCCGCGCGCTCTGTCCTTAACCCAGAGCTATCGCGCTTGCCTCTTAATTCTGGCAATTTAGATAATACTTCTGTCATAACAGTAGCCATGTCTTGCAAAGTGATTTGTAAGGGCCTCCCTGATGTACTTGGCGCCACAAAATCACGCACCTCCTGAGCGGGAGGCGAAGGTACTGACACGTGAGGAGAGTTAGTCGGCATAACTTCCCCCTCGTTGTCTGGTGATAATTTCTTTACATGTAAAGATTGACTTTTATTTAAAGTAGCATCAATGCAATTAGTACATAAATTTCTATTGGGCTCCACATTGGCCTTTAAACATAGTGAACAAAGAGATTCATCTGTGTCAGACATGTTTAAACAGACTAGCAATGAGACTAGCAAGCTTGGAAATACTTTTCTAAATAAATTTACAAGCAATATAAAAAACGCTACTGTGCCTTTAAGAAGCACAAAAAGCTGTCACAGTTGAAATAACAATGAACCAAAACAGTTATAGCAACCAATTTTTCACAGTAAATGTATTAAGTTAGCAAAGGATTGCACCCACCAGCAAATGGATGATTAACCCCTTAATACCCAAAAACGGATTAACAATTTAATAATTAACGTTTTTCTCACAGTCAAAACACACTGTCACAGGTCTGCTGTGACTGATTACCTCCCTCAAAATGAATTTTGAAGACCCCTGAGCTCTCTAGAGACGATCTGGATCATGGAGGATGAAGTAGACAGATTGTGACTGAATTTTTACTGCGCAAAAAAGCGCTAAAATAGGCCCCTCCCACTCATATTACAACAGTGGGGAAGCTCAGAAAACTGTTTCTATGCAGAAAACAAAGATGGCCATGTGGTAAAAATCATGCCCCAATAAGTTTTATCACCAAGTACCTCACAAAAAACGATTAACATGCCAGTAAACGTTTTAAACATACATTTGAAAAAGTTATGAATTGTTATTAATAAGCCTGCTACCAGTCGCTTTTACTGCAGTTAAGGCTCATACATTATTTCAGTTTTAACAGTATTTTCAGAGTCAATTCCATTCCTTAGAAAAATACATTCAGTGTACACACACTCATCAGCCTAATACCAGTCGCTATCACTGCATTTAAGGCTGAACTTACTTTACATTGGTATCAGCAGTATTTTCTCAGTCAATTCCATTCCTCAGAAAAATAATTACTGCACATACCTCATTTGCAGGGGGGCCCTGCATGCTATTCCCCTTCTCTGAAGTTACCTCACTCCTCAGATGAGAACAGCCAGTGGATCTTAGTTACGTCTGCTAAGATCATAGAAAACGCAGGCAGATTCTTCTTCTAATGCTGCCTGAGAATAAACAGCACACTCCGGTGCCATTTAAAATAACAAACTTTTGATTGTAGAAATAAACTAAGTTAAAAAAAAACACCACAGACCTCTCACAGCGACCTATCTAGTTAGGCAGCAAGAGAATGACTGAATATGACATGTGAGGGGAGGAGCTATGTAGCAAGCTCTGCTGGTTGATCCTCTTGCAGCTTCCTGTTAGGAAGAGATATATTCCATAAGTAATGGATGACCCGTGGACTGACTACACTTAACAAGAGAAAGTTAACAATTTTTATATTTGTTCGCATTTGGCGGTGAAATGGGGGCATGAAATATATCAAAATGGGCCTAGATCAATGCTTTAAGTTGTCTACTACACTACCCTAAAGCTAAAATTAACCCTATAAGCTACCTAATTAACCCCTTCACTGCTGGGCCTAATACAAATGTGGTGCACAGCGGCATTTAGCTGCCTTCTAATTACCAAAAAGTTATGCCACAGCCATAAATATCTGCTATTTCTGAACAAAGGGGATTCCAGAGAAGCATTGACAACCATTTGTGTAATAACTGCACAAGCTGTTTGTAAATAATTTCAGTGAGAAACCTAACGTTTGTGAAAAAGTTTGTGAAAAAGTGAACAATTTTTTTTATTTGATCGCATTTGGCAGTAAAATGGTGGCATGAAATATACCAAAATGGGCCTAGTACTTTGGGTTGCCTACTAAAAAAATATATATACATGTCAAGGGATATCCAGTGATTCCTGACAGATATCAGTGTTCCAGTGTAACTATAGCTAATTTTGAAAAAAAAAAAATGGTTTGGAAATAGCAAAGTGCTTCTTGTATTTATTGCCCTATAACTTGCAAAAAAAGCAAAGAACATGTAAACATTGGGTATTTCTAAACTCAGGACAAAATTTAGAAACTATTTAAGCATGGGTGTTTTTTGGTGGTTGTAGATGTGCAACAGATTTTGGGGGTCAAAGTTAGAAAAAGTGTGTTTTTTTCCATTTTTTCATCATATTTTATAATTTTTTATGGTAAATTATAAGATATGATGAAGATGAAAATAATGGTATCTTTAGAAATTACATTTAATGGCGAGAAAAATGGTATATAAAATATGTGTCGGTACAGTAAATGAGTAAGAGGAAAATTACAGCTAAACACAAACACCGCAGAAATGTAAAAATAGTCCTGGTCCTTAAGGGAAAGAAATTGAAAAATAGCCTTGTCCTTAAGGGGTTAAAAAAGTACTGTCTTCCAAAGGAATAGCAGTACATTTAGCTAGACTGGAAAAGGCCCCATCAAACTTGGGAACTGTTTCCCACAAATTAATATTAGCAGCAGGTAAAGGATATAACTTTTTAAACCTTGCAGGAGGAATAAAATAATTACCTGGCTTAGACCATTCCGTAGAAATCATGTCAGAGACAGCATCAGAAACAGCAGTCTTAAAAACTGAATTTAAAAGATTACAAGGCTTATCATCAGAAACTTTATGATCTTTAACCCCTAAATTATTTAAGACCTCCTTTAAAAGAGAACAAATATGTTCAATTTTTTTTTTTTAAAAAAGAGGGAATATCAGGTTCAGCATCAGTTGAAGATTCCTCATCACCAGAGAAAACATCTGAAGACAAAACAGTATCCAATAAAACTTGTAGATGGTAAAATCTGAACTGACCTTTTATGCTTGTTTAAAATCACAGTAGGTGAAACAATGTCAGTTTTCTCCTGAAATGAACAAACAGAAGGTGCGTTAATACCCAAAGAAACAGCATTAGGTTGGTCTGAAAGATGTTCAGGGGACTCAATCAGACTGCTCCATTATAGCATAAGGCAAAGCAATGCAATGCAATGAACATAACCCCTTAAAAAGCTCTTAAGGAATGGAAATCACTTACCCCCTCCTAAGTAGCTTTTTAAAAAAAACTCACAGGTACAAACTGTAAAACAAAGCAGGAGACATAAACATAACATTTGAAGGCAGATAACGCTCATTAGAAATAAATAATGTTCATGAAAAAATTGAAAAGTTAAAAGGAATTTTAGTGCACCAAAAACCTGATGTGTGCATAGCCGAGAACGTACGTCTGCTAACCGGACATGCGTAAACCGTGCGACTCACGAGTGAAGTATAGAATGATTATAGGGACTTGGGATAACCAGACATGCGCAACCATGACACATGTAAACCTAAAGGCCGATAAGTAAAATTAAAACTAAGTGTGCCAGAAAAGCTGACATGCATAAAACAGGTAATAGTGTAAAGGATTCTGTCCCAGGGCCATATATATCAACAAATATATATATATACAAATTTAAAAAGTGCCGATAACATAGCTATAGAGTGTCTAAAATGTTTAATAAATGATACTTACCAATAGACACTCATCCACCAGCAAATAAGCAGCAGACAGCCAAACCAGTGGTTAAGGAATAGGAGTATATTGTAGCTCCATAAAGGGAGGCAAAGGAAAATTCCCTGTAGCCAATTATGGAAGTTTTATGAAAGATTTTCCATGAGGAGAAAAAAGAATCACAAACCATACCCCATATACATCCCTATGACAAGCATTGGTTGATTTGTGTTGACCCCATGTGGGTTCAGATATTGATTAGTAAAAGGAAGTAGTAGATGTAGAGGAACACATTATGACACACAACATTATCATTGATTTAAGGGAGCAGAGTGATTTTAGTCATTTGTCAATTAGTCTATTGGGGCAGGAGCATTCCTCTTGTGGGTTCAGATATTGTTTGGTAGAAAGATGTAGTAAATGTAGAGGAACACATTACAACACATGAACAATTATCATTGGTTTGCGGGAGGGGAGTATTTCTAGTTAATTTATTTGTTATTTAGTATATTGTGGCAGGAGTACTCCCTCTTACTGTTTTTCTATTGGTTTTCCTGTTTTTGTTATGCTGTCATTGGTCATTCGGTACGGAATACATTTTAAACAAATTTGAGCTTAATATGCCTCCTGAGAAATACATTGCAAATTAGGGACTCTGTTGCAAGGATGATCCCTGGCTTTTAATAATTTTGTTTTTAATAAATACAATTATACCACCTGACCTCCTAGTTGCTACTGTTTAGCTACTAGGGCTGGAGAAGATTGATGCTGACTTATGTGTTTGTGGCTACAAGTTAAATCATTTGAATTCAGCAATTATAAGCGCAAATGCCCATGGAGCTGAGACAGCAAGTGAAGATTGAAGATCCTTCGCCTCCCTCCAATGAGGCAGTGTTCTGATAATAGTCTAGCCTGAGCTATATAGCATGATCTTGTCCTGATACATATGTGAGTTTCCTTATCTATCAGGGATTCTGGGTGTCCATGATTGTTCACACAATGTGGCACCTTTATTTGTCTTAGGGAGCTAATCATAATATTTCTAGGTACACTTGTGCAAAGTCATGAATTTTGTAGGCATATAGTCAGATGCATAATTAATCAATAATACTAAACAGGTGTTAATGATCATGAATTTAATTAGAAGGTTGAAACACAATCATTATCTGAAACAGAAACAGCTGTGTAGGAAGAAAATGGGGGTGAGGAACAACCTCTGCTAACTGGGTGAAGTTGACTAAGACAGTTTCATTTTAAAAGTCCTACACCATGGGAAGCCTGAGCACAGGCACAAATTTCAAGGCAGATGGGTTTCGAGATGTGCTGTCCAAGCTCTTCTGAAGAAGCACAAAGAAATGGGCAATGTTATGGACCATAGACGGGAAAGTTAGTGCAGCAGATGACAGACACAGTGTGCTTACTCCCCTTCACACTCAGAAGATGTCCCAAAGTGCCATCAGCTCAAACCTGGGAGGAAAAAGTTGGACCCCAGTACACACATGTACTGTCCAGAAAAGTCTGGTCAGAAATGGTCTTCATGGATGATCCCGACCAAAAAGACATACCTCTGGTGTGAAAACAAGGCCAAGCGACTCAACCATGCACAGCAACATAGGAACTGGGGTGCAGAGAAATGGCATCAGGTTCTCTGGACGGACGAGTCAAAATTTTAAATATTTGGCTGTAGCAGAAGACAGTTTGTTTGCTATATCCACAGAAGGATAGTGGTTAGTTATCCAAGATATTTGGAAGAACTTACTTACCGAGTTCCTTAAAAAAACTGTGTGCAAGTGCACTTAGAATAATTAATGCGGGTATGAAAAAATGCTGCAAAGTAAGAATGTTTTAAAAAAGAGAAATGTAGATGTACAGTATACAACAGAAGTGATTACACCCCTATGTAATATCACTTAAATGTCAAATTATTCAAAATTGTATCACCTTAAAGTAATTGCATTGCTTCTAAGTTTTACAGTAGGGCATTTGCTCTTATGCAAAATTAAAAACTAACAATTTTGATTTACCTTATTAAAAATACCAGCCCCACAGTAGGAACACAAAGCAACAAAAGTCAGTACAACTTTCATTACTGAGATTGAAATCTTTTATTTTTTCAATGCTTTGTATCATGTCCACCTTTATTTTTGATAACAGACACAATCCTCCTCTGCATGGATGATACATATCGGGAGAGATGTTCTGCCATTCTTCAGAGACAATTTTTTTAAGCTGCTCTTTGCTAGAGGGGTTCTGTTGCTCTACATTTCTGTATAAAATACCCAAAAGGTGTTCTGTTAGATTCAAGTCAGGCAACATACTTGACCAGGTCATAGTTTTCAGGTCGGGTTCATCCGAAACATGGTGGACCCTATCTGAGTCGAACAAATGTATCTTGGTCTCATCTGACCAAAGAATATGCTCTCAATATTCATCAGGCTTCTATTCATGCTGTTTAGCAATGTTTCATCTTAAAATTTTGTGATGAAGATCAAGTAAGTTTTTTTTCTTTGACACTGTCCATAGAGGTTGACATTATGCAATGTCCTTTGCATGTTTGCATCATCTAGAAACTCCAATTTCATCACAGAAACTCCAATTACCATTGATAACCCCTGAGTCAAGTCTGATGAACCCGCCTGTCTGTTTTTCAGAGCTAGACTGTGCAAGTAGTGCACTCTCCACAGCATCATTTTAGAACGCCCACTGCAGCTCTGATTAGTGATACTATGTTATCTATGTTATACCTCCTGATTACTGCTGCCACTGTCTTTTCAACTGATTTTTAGTTGGTCACAGATCTTTCTGCATCCTTTTCCATCTTTGTAAAGTCTAGTTTCTAGATGATGCAAACATGCAGATAGAAACAACACATAGGTCCTAAACTGAGAGGTCTGGTGTCCACAGGTCATCTTATAACCATGCTCATGAAATTAGGCTAATTGGTAATCACTAGGGATACACCGAAATTTCGGCAGCCGAAATGTACGGCCGAAAAAGGGGCCTATCCGATTTCGGACGAAAGAGGGGCAAACCAGCATAAAATTACTTTCAAGAGTGTATTTGTATGTACGTGTTTAGAGGGAACGGTTCACAACCCCATCAACCCTGCTTTGACTGGTCATTTCCTTTAGCTTTTTCCCCTAACAGGAGATGCCTGTCAGAATATAAAGGCAAAGAACTCTCTGAGGATCTGGAAAAAAGAATTGTTGCTCTACATAAAGATGGCCTAAGCTATAAGATAATTGCCAAGACCCTGAAACTGAGCTGCAGCATGGTGGGCAAGACCATACAGCAGTTTTCAGGACAGATTCCACTCAGAACAGGCCTCGCCATGGTCGACCAAAGAAGTTGACTGCACATGCTCAGCGTCATATCCAGAGGTTGTCTTTGGGAAATAGACGTATGAGTGCTGCCAGCATTGCTGCAGAGGTTGAAGGGGTGGGGGGGTCAGTCAGTCATGGTTCAGACCATATGCCGCACTCTGCATCAAATTGGTCTACATGGCTGTTGTCCAAGAAGGAAGCCTCTTCTAAAGATGATGCACAAGAAAGCCCGTAAACAGTTTGCTGAAGACAAAGACATGATCCCCTCCCCCCTCCCTTCAGAGACTGGGCCGCATGGCAGTATTCCAACAGGATAACGACCCCATACACACCTCTAAGACGACCACTGCCTTGCTAAATAAACTGAGGGTAAAGGTGATGGACTGGCCAAGCATGTCTCCAGACCTAAACCATATTGAGCATCTGTGGGGCATCCTCAAATGGATGGTGGGGGAGCCCAAGGTCTCTAACATCCACCAGCTCCATGATGTCGTCATGGAGTGGAAGAGGACCCCAGTGGCAACCTGTAAAGCTCTGGTGAACTCCATGCCCAAGAGGGTTAAGGCAATGCTGGAAAATAATGGTGGCCACACAAAATATTGACACTTTGGGCCCAATTTGGACATTTCCACTTAGGGGTGTACTCACTTTTGTTGCCAACGGTTTAGACATTAATGGCTGTGTTTTTAATTATTTTGAGGGGACAGCACATTTACACTGTTATACAGGCTGTACACTTACTAATTTACATTATAGCATAGTGTCATTTCTTCAGTGTTGTCACATGAAAAGATATAATAAAATATTTACAAAAATATGAAGGGTGTACTCACTTTTGTGAGATACTGTATATATATATGTAGGGGCCTATTTAATGAAGGTCCGACAGACCTCGCTTAATGCGGAGAGCAATACGCTCTCCGCATTAAGCATTGCACCAGCAGCTCTTGTGAACTGCTGGTGCAACGCCGTCCCCTGCAGATTCGCGGCCGCCAGCAGTTGGGTGTCAATCAACCCAATTGTACTCGATCGGGTTGAATTACGGCGATGTCTGTCCACCTGCTCAGAACAGGCGGACAGGTTATGGAGCAGTGGTCTTTAGACTCGCCAGAAACACGGGCCCTCAAGCTCCATACGGAGCTTGATAAATGGACCCCGTAGAGTTAAATTAATCTTATAAATTATTATTTTCTATTTTACAATGATGACTACAAATTTTAAAAGATTTTAAAATCTATAAAGCAGGGACCAATTATACATTTATTAATATATTTTTTATTGGAATCAGTATATAAAGAACAATAAAAACATGCCTCAATAATTTTTATAATATTCAACTTAGTAAAAACTATAAATTGCATTCAATTTATATTAGCTTACTTACAAGTGTGTGGTCTTATTTAGAGAATCGCTACACTATTAACATTGTGTAGTTTTGCTATACTAGCTATATTTTTCGGCTACCATTATTCAGCTATCAGGTCCGCCAGTATATATAATTTCCATCACAATCTTCACATGTGTTTAAGCACAGCATATCACTCTATATATTAGTAAGCAACGGCTTCTATTTTACTTAGACCTATAACGTTAATTTAAAACTGGTGTGAACACAGTTGTGGACCTACCACTGAATTTGTAATACTGGATGAGATCTAGTGCTTGAGAACTAAATTAACATACAGTATGTTATAAGTGTTACACTAAATTTGGGACACTATCGGTTGATAATATAAATCCTTAATGGGGGAATCAGCCACACTGGTATCTCTAAGACAGCGTTACTACTGAAACTGCTAAGCATAAGTATTCGCTAAGAGCTGGATAAGATCTAATACTTGAGAACTAGATTCACGTATAGTATAAGTTTAACACAATATTTGGGATACTAACAGCTGACAATACAAGTCCTTAATGGGGGAATCAGCAACATTATTGCATCCAATTTATGTTAGCTTACTTTCAAGTGTGTGATCATATTTAGTGAATTGCTACGCTATTAACATTGTGTAGTCTTGAAATACTAGTTATATTTTCGGCTACCATTACTCAGCCATCAGGTCTGCCAGTGTATATAATTTCCTTCACATTCTTTACATGTGTTTAAGCACAACACATCACTCTATGGGGCCTATTTATCAAGCTCCGAATGGAGCTTGATGCCCCTTGTTTCTGGCGAGCCTGCAGGCTCGCCAGAAACAGCAGTTTCTAAAGACCACTGCTCCATAACCCTGACCGTCTGCTCTGAGCAGGTGGACAGACATCGCCGGAATTCAACCCGATCGAGTACGATTGGGTTTATTGACACCCCCTGCTGGTGGCCGATTGGCCGCAAGTCTGCAGGGGGCGGCGTTGGACCAGCAGCTCACAAAAGCTGCTGGTGCAATGCTGAATACGGAGAGCGTATTGCTCTCCGCATTCAGCGATGTCTGTCGAACCTGATCCGCACTGATCCGTATTTATTTTGGGTGCACTTTTTTCTTTTGATAGGGCTATTAGATTAGGTGTAATTAGTTTAAATATCTTGTATTTTGTTTTTTATTTTCTGTAATTTATTGTTTTGTTTTTTTGTAATTTAGCAAATTGTATTTAATTTATTTAATTGTATTTAATTTCGGTAAGTTATTTAATTGTAGTGCAGTGTTAAGTTCGGAACGGCAGATTAGGGGTTAAAAATGTTATTATAATGTTTGCGATGCGGGAGGGCCTCAGTTTAGGGGTTAATAGGTAGTTTATGGGTGTTAGTGTACTTTTTAACACTTTAGTTATGAGTTTTATGCTACGGCTTTGTAGTGTAAAACTCATAACTACTGACTTTAGAATGCGTTAGGAATCTTGACAGGATAGGATGTACCGCTCACTTTTTGGCCTCCTAGGACAAACTCATAATACCAGCACTATGGAAGTCCCATAGAAAAAAGGCTTTACGAAATTTACGTAAGTTGGTTTGCGTAACGCCAAAAAAGTGTGCGGTGCCCCTAAACCTGCAAGACTTGTAATACCAGCGGTAGTGAAAAAGAAGCGTTAGGACCTGTTAACGCTGCTTTTTCAGCTTACCACAAAACTCGTATTCTAGCCGTATGACTGCAAAAATGTATAAAATATAAACATAAAAATTACTTCTGCACTCTTTTTCAAGGGGTTTAGCATTTTGTCAGGAGCCTATTAAATTATCCTAAGACTAATAGAGATGTAAACTGAAATATACAATAAATAACTTACTTGATATTGTCAAGACAGCCAGATTCCGGTTTCAGTATAGCAGTGTGATGAAACATTTTATAAAGAGCAATCCCAAGGAATATTACATTAAGCTGCAATATAAAAAGCATTGTTACTAGGCAGTTTCAGATGAAAAACAATCACTGTATGTTGTAAAATATGAGATTCTTATAGGGAAATCAATCATTTATGTAGTTTTACAACTTCTAAATAAAAAAAAAAGTTTAAAATGCACCATGTAAAAGGTTAGAGACTGAAATAAATATGATTACTATTATTTATGGGAAAATTAATTTTATATATATATATATATATATATATATATATATATATATTAATACAGAGAGTAGAGCGCCCCACAACAAGAAATGTGTATAAGTGTATAATAAAACCAAAAGGATATGCTGATTCCAAATGGTAAAGCTGATTCAAAGATTCAGGGTTGCTGCCTCATGAGTTTCACGGTACTGGAAACCGGATAAAAGCTAAATAAAAAACATAAAGAAGAGACAAGGCAAGATCGTTGGAGAGACATATATGGTTTTCAGGTGCCCTTAACATACCTCCTTTTGTTTGAGGTCACATCTTGTGAGTTTTTAATTGTGACTGTAAATAAATATATTGTTTATATTAAAATACTGCACTTAGAGGGGTTGCGCCCTGTCTCTTCTTTATGTTATATATATATATATATATATATATATATACACGTAGATTCACTATAACAATAGAGAGAAACACGAAGAGGACATAGTAGTGTCCTCTCCAATGAAAGACAGGGATTTCAGCACTCCAAAAAATAACTATTTATAAGAAATTTCGAAAAATATCTAAAGTATTAAATATATTGGAGATAGGTGCTCCCCACTACAGCGTGAACTAGGCAGCGGCCGGGTCCCCTAAATAAAACCACACACGTAGAGTAAATTAATAAATTTTATTTGAAAGTGCAAATAAATTTAAATATAAAGTGTTTCAAAATATAAAAAAACACATAGAAAAAGCTGGCCAGCTCTCAACAGTTACTCATGATGCAGGTTATTAACCTTAGATAGAGGTAATAAAAAGTTATTTAGCAACACCCCACCCAGTGGGTAGCCCTGTGGTTGTACAGGAATCTGCTACCATGGATAGAAAAGGGGATCCATGCGCAATAACTAAGAACAACAGAATAGCATTGGCAACACCTCTCTCAGAGGATAACCCAAACTAGTTGGAAATGTGTTATCATGAGAAAAACACCTGAGGATCTATGCCTAATACTTCAAGTTATACAAAGAAAGTACATGTGAAATATTCAATGACATGTTAAACTTATTTACACATTCGTATTAATAAACAACACCCCTACCAGAGGGTAGCACCAATATAATAAAAAAGGTACCAGCTACCATGGTAAAGCATTTGGGGATCTATGTTTATAAAATACTACTTGCGTAATCACAGCAAATATGAACCATTTATATCATATGTATCAAGCAGGCAAAGATAGACATTTGAACCCTTAATATAGAGAGTTACTTGTTTTTCATTTCAACATATATTGAAACTGTTGCAACGGACCAAGTTACTTTATGAGGACATAACGGAGAAGGATCTCGTTATCCAGAAGTTACGTGTAAAGTATCTTTGGACTGTTGAGTCTAAGAATTTTTCAAATGGAATGCATCCTCTGGGAAATAAAGTAATAGAATGAACTCTATTTGCAACAGTTTCAATATATGTTGAAATGAAAAACAAGTAACTCTCTATATTAAGGGTTCAAATGTCTATCTTTGCCTGCTTGATACATATGATATAAATGGTTCATATTTGCTTTGATTACGCAAGTAGTATTTTATAAACATAGATCCCCAAATGCTTTACCATGGTAGCTGGTACCTTTTTTATTATATTGGTGCTACCCTCTGGTAGGGGTGTTGTTTATTAATACGAATGTGTAAATAAGTTTAACATGTCATTGAATATTTCACATGTACTTTCTTTGTATAACTTGAAGTATTAGGCATAGATCCTCAGGTGTTTTTCTCATGATAACACATTTCCAACTAGTTTGGGTTATCCTCTGAGAGAGGTGTTGCCAATGCTATTCTGTTGTTCTTAGTTATTGCTCATGGATCCCCTTTTCTATCCATGGTAGTAGATTCCTGTACAACCACAGGGCTACCCACTGGGTGGGGTGTTGCTAAATAACTTTTTATTACCTTTATCTAAGGTTAATAACCTGCATCATGAGTAACTGTTGAGAGCTGGACAGCTTTTTCTATGTGTTTTTTTTATATTTTGAAACACTTTATATTTAAATTTATTTGCACTTTCAAATAAAAAATTTTAATTTACTCTACGTGTGTGGTTTGATTTAGGGGACCCGGGCGCTGCCTAGTTCACGCTGTAGTGGGGAGCACCTATCTCCAATATATTTAATACTTTAGATATTTTTCTAAATTTCTTATAAATAGTTATTTTTTGGAGTGCTGAAATCCCTGTCTTTCATTGGAGAGGACACTACTGTGTCCTCTTCGTGTTTCTCTCTATTGTTATAGTGAATCTATATGTGTAACAGGGTCTGCACCCATGCATAAATTGTATAATACATATTATCCTACTCCCTAATAATTCAGTATACTATATATATATATATATATATATATATACACACATATATATATATATATATATATATATACACACATATATATATATATACATACACAGTATATATATATATATATATATATATATATGTGTGTGTATGCGTGTGTGTGAATGTGTATTAATTGCTGAAAAGATGAGTTAGAGGGAGTGTGAGGGATAAAGAAACATGTAATAGTTGGAGAAAAGAAGGTGAGAGAGTAAGGAGGAGATTGTGTGTGAGGTGGGTGGATGAAGAAGTAGTTACATGTGAGGAAGAGGGGGGATGAAAGGGTGACCAGATAATGTAAGGAAGAATGGGATGAAAGGGTGACCAGATAATGTAAGGAAGAATGGGATGAAAGGGTGACCAGATAATGTAAGGAAGAATGGGATGAAAGGGTGACCAGATAATGTAAGGAAGAATGGGATGAAAGGGTGACCAGATAATGTAAGGAAGAATGGGATGAAAGGGTGACCAGATAATGTAAGGAAGAATGAGATTAGATCTATACTATTTATAATAGGTGATATAATCAGTGATGTGACTGATGTTGTCATGCAAAGCTCCTAAGGGTGGAGTTGGCGCCGTTTTAGTTTGGAATTTCCTTGCTTTTATTATTTTATTTCCATCTAAAATTGAAATAAATAACAAACACTTTTATTTAGTATGAAGGGGTACTATTATATTATATTTTATATTAAAACTGCCATTTCAAGCAAAAGGTAGAACTAAGCTTCTTCACTATTGCGCCACAATTTATATAGGAAATAACAATAGTGGGAGAAACAGGGTAGTTCCCTGGGTATGTCTGAAGCTCTCTCACAACTTTCTAAGCATTTTAAACCTGCTGGTCTCACTAATTTAACTCACCAGCTGTATGCCTATGACGTTTATTTAAAGTTCACAATATACTTATTTACCTGACAGAAAAGCAATGATACTAAACTAGAGACAAATACAAGTTAAACTGTACTGAAAACATTTCATATAAGTGTCAGGTGCTCCCCTGTTAACATCCCACTCCCCTGTGAAATTCAGTATTTCAGAGGTTCAAAACTTTCAATGAAAGGCAACTCTTATCTCCCTGGGACTTTCAGGGTTAGCTATTATTTGGAGTATTTAAAGGGATGTGATACTTAAATGCAGAATCACTTGAAAATGATGCAGCATATCTGTTAAAAGCTAACTAGAAAATATCACCTGAACATCTCTGTTAAAAAGGGAAGATATTTTACCTCATAATTTCCTCAGTAGCTACATTCTATTGTAAACTGAATATAAGTTACCAATCAGGATGCATTGTCCAGGACTTGCATTGGAGCATGCATCTGTCACGTGCAGCACAGTCACTTTATATCCCTCTTCAGTTTAAGGAATTTTACTAAGAAATCTCTTGAGATTTCGGTGAAAATCCCTGACATCACAGTAAAGCACAGATTATGCCGATTGCTGGCTCCCCTTGCTGACAGGCTCCTGCCCAGCAGTTACATTGATCATCATACTCTACTGATCATTAAGCCATGTCAGCTGTAAAATTGGGTACAAATCCCATTTACAAGTCATCGATTTTTTTTTCTGAAAAACAGTACTTTTCTCTACATTAATTTAACTTTAGAACTGCTTGACCAATTTAATTGAAATTTTGCAGTTTTGTATTCAAAAATACCAAGTTTCAGCAAAATGAAATTCTATTGTTTCAAGTTAAATTTAAACAGAAATGTTGATCAAACTTCCACCTACTGGGCAAATATACACATAAATAAAACACAAGGAGGGGCTGCACTCTGAGGCTGGACTGGGTGCACATCCTATGACCCTGCAAGATGCTCATCTTTGGGTGCTCAATAGCACTCTCAGGAATCTGTGCTGTCCCCAGAGTCACATGCCTTTAACCCCAAATAAGTCTGGGTGCAAGGCCCATAGGAAAAATGACAAAATAAATTAATACAACACACATAGAAAGTCCAGCATTAAAAGCTTTTAATCTTAGCTGAGAGCTTACAAGCGAGTGTTGGACTTTCTCTGTTTATTGTATTAATTTACAACACTGCCTGTGACTCTGGGGACAGCACAGCTTCCTGATAGAGCTTTTTAGCACCCAGGGCTGAGCATATTGCAGGGTCATAGGATGTATATCCAGTCCAGCCTGAGAGTGTAGCTTCCTTCTATGTTTTGTATATGTCTAGGGTGATAACATAAGTCTGTGAACCCTTGACTTGTTCCCAGTTTGTTTGATTATAAAATATATATAATTTGGGTCCCCTAAAGCAAGAAAATTCCTTGGCTCTCCTCTTTGTAATATAACTTTTATATTTTTATATTAACTTGAATTGCAAATTTTTTTAGATTCATTTAATTAATTTCATTAAACAACATGTAATATATTTTAATTGTTATTTTAAACTAAAATAAACATAAACATCAGAACATAATAAATATATAATTAATATATACCAAATTGTAGAAAAACATACATGTTCTTCCAACTAATAAGCATGGTGATACACAATCTTGTAAACAGATATCTGCTTTCACAAGCTGAAAAAGTAACGTAATAAGAGTATTTTAAGTGTTTAATGCAATGTATTTCCTCCCTTACAATTGTAAAAACTGGTAGATAAATAATAGATAGATGATAGCTATTCATTCAAAGAAGAAAAAACACAATTTATGCTTACCTGATAAATTTATTTCTCTTGTGGTGTATCCAGTCCACGGATCATCCATTACTTGTGGGATATTCACATTCCCAACAGGAAGTTGCAAGAGGACACCCACAGCAGAGCTGTAATATAGCTCCTCCCTTAACTGTCATAGCCAGTCATTCGACCGAAAACAAGCCGAGAAAGGAGGAACCATAGGGTGCAGTGGTTACTGTAGTTTAAATTTAAAAATGACCTGCCTTAAAATGACAGGGCGGGCCGGGGACTGGATACACCCCAAGAGAAATAAATTTATCAGGTAAACATAAATTGTGTTTTCTCTTGTAAGGTGTATCCAGTCCACGGATCATCCATTACTTGTGGGATACCAATACCAAAGCTAAAGTACACGGATGAAGGGAGGGACAAGGCAGGTACTTAAATGGAAGGAACCACTGCCTGTAAAACCTTTCTCCCAAATATAGCCTCCGAAGAAGCAAAAGTATCAAATTTGTAAAATTTTGAAAAAGTATGAAGCGAAGACCAAGACTCCGCCTTGCAAATCTGTTCAACAGAAGCCTCATTTTTAAAGGCCCAAGTGGAAGCCACAGCTCTAGTGGAATGAGCTGTAATCCTTTCAGGAGGCTGCTGTCCAGCAGTCTCATAGGCTAAGCGGATTATGCTTCTTAGCCAAAAAGAAAGAGAGGTTGCCGAAGCCTTTTGACCACTCCTCTGTCCAGAGTAGACAACAAACAAAGCAGATGTTTGACGAAAATCTTTAGTAGCTTGTAAGTAAAACTTTAAAGCACAGACCACGTCCAGATTGTGTAATAGACGTTCCTTCTTCGAAGAAGGATTAGGACACAAGGATGGAACAACAATCTCTTGATTGATATTCTTGTTAGATACCACCTTAGGTAAGAACCCAGGTTTGGTACGCAGGACTACCTTATCCGTATGAAAAATCAGATAAGGAGAATCACATTATAAGGCAGATAGCTCAGAGACTCTACGAGCTGAGGAAATAGCTACCAAAAAGAAAAAAGAACTTTCCAAGATAAAAGTTTGATATCTATGGAATGAAGAGGTTCAAACGGAACTCCTTGAAGAACCTTAAGAACCAAATTTAAGCTCCATGGTGGAGCAACAGGTTTAAACACAGGCTTGATTCTAACTAAAGCCTGACAAAATGCCTGAACATCTGAAACATCTGCCAGACGCTTGTGCAAAAGAATAGACAGAACAGAAATCTGTCCCTTTAAGGAACTGTCGAGGTGAATTTCTCTAGTAGGAGAAAAAGAAAAAGAGCGCATCCACGATCTAAGTGCAGTAAATAGGTATACAGTTTATTGAATCGATAAGACACATATAAAATTTACACTCACAAAGGTGCCCTCAAACATATGAGGTATGTTCGTTCCTTAAAAGTTGTACACAGCACGCTACTCCAGCACAATCAAACCTCCTTATAGTCCCCTTTCGTGTAGGTGATATACAGTACAATCAGATATTTCAGGATATTTCGTAGAGCTAAGTGTGCTGTGAGCTACGTTGTGTATAGAGGAAATCTTGTGAAAGATCAGTTTGAAAAACAAACTATAAAAGCCGGCTAATAGTTTGAATCAAACAGCATTCACAGTCCCTTCTCCTCACACGTCAGATTATGGGCGTGGCCTTACGCGTTTCGCGGGCTCCTCCCGCTTCGTCAGAGGCTTTAAGGAACTAGCTGACAATCCTTTTTCCAAACCTTCTTGGAGAAAAGATAATATCCTGGGAATCCTGACCTTACTCCATGAGTAACCCTTGGATTCACACCAATAAAGATATTTACGCCATATCTTATGTTAAATTTTCCTGGTGACAGGCTTTCGTGCCTGTATTAAGGTATCAATAACTGACTTGAGAAGCCACATTTTGATAAAATCAAGCGTTCAATCTCCAGGCAGTCAGCCTCAGAGAAATTAGATTTGGATGGTTGAAAGGACCCTGAAGTAGAAGGTCCTGTCTCAGAGGCAGAGACCATGGTGGAAAGGATGACATGTCCACTAGATCTGCATACCAGGTCCTGCGTGGCCACGCAGGTGCTATCAGAATCACTGATGCTCTCTCCTGCTTGATCTTGGCAATCAGTCGAGGGAGCAGAGGAAACGGTGGAAACACATAAGCCAGGTTGAAAGACCAGGGCGCTGCTAGAGCATGTATCAGTGTCGCCTTGGGATCCCTGGACCTGGATCCGTAACACGGAAGCTTGCCGTTCTGGCGAGACGCCATGAGATCCAGTTCTGGTTTGCCCCAACGATGAATCAGTTGTGCAAAAACCTACGGATGGAGTTCCCACTCTCCCGGATGAAAAGTCTGACGACTTAGAAAATCCGCCTCCCAGTTCTCTACACCTGGGATATGGATAGCTGATAGGTGGCAAGAGTGAATCTCTGCCCAGCGAATTATTTTTGAAACTTCTAACATCTCTAGGGAACTTCTTGTTCCCCTTTGATGGTTGATGTAAGCTACAGTCGTGATGTTGTCCGACTGAAATCTGATGTACCTCAGAGTTGCTAACTGAGGCCAAGCCTAAAGAGCATTGAATATCGCGCTTAGTTCCAGAATATTTATTGGAAGGAGAGACTCCTCCTGAGTCCACGATCCCTGAGCCTTCAGAGAATTCCAGACTGCACCCCAACCTAGAAGGCTGGCATCTGTTGTTACAATTGTCCAATCTGGCCTGCGAAAGGTCATACCTTTGGACAGATGGACCCAAGATAGCCACCAGAGAAGAGAATCCCTGGTCTCTTGGTCCAGATTCAGTTGAGGGGACAAATCTGTGTAATCCCCGTTCCACTGACTGAGCATGCATAGTTGCAGCGGTCTGAGATGTAAGCGTGCAAACGGTACTCTGTCCATTGCCGCTACCATTAAGCCCATTACTTCCATACACTGAGCCACCGAAGGGCGCGGAATGGAATGAAGAACCCGGCAGGAATTTAGAAGCTTTGATAACCTGGACTCCGTCAGGTAAATTTTCATTTCTACAGAATCTATCAGAGTCCCTAGAAAGGAAACTCTTGTGAGTGGGGATAGAGAACTCTTTTCCTCGTTCACTTTCCACCCATGCGACCTCAGAAATGCCAGTACTACGTCCGTATGAGACTTGGCAATTTGGAAGTTTGACGCCTGTATCAGGATGTTGTCTAAATAAGGGGCTACTGCTATGCCCCGCGGCCTTAGGACCGCCAGAAGCGACCCTAGAACCTTTGTAAAGATTCTTGGGGCTGTAGCTAATCCAAAGGGAAGAGCTACAAACTGGTAATGCCTGTCTAGAAAGGCAAACCTGAGAAGCCGATGATGATCTTTGTGTATCGGAATGTGAAGATAAGCATCCTTTAGATCCACTGTAGTCATATATTGACCCTCCTGGATCATTGGTAGGATGGTACGAATAGTTTCCATCTTGAATGATGGAACTTTGAGGAATTTGTTTAAGATCTTTAGATCCAAAATTGGTCTGAAGGTTCCCTCTTTTTTGGGAACCACAAACAGATTTGAGTAAAAACCCTGTCCCTGTTCCTCCTTTGGAACTGGATGGATCACTCCCATAACTAGGAGGTCTCGTACACAGTGTAAGAATGCCTCTCTCTTTATCTGGTTTGCAGATAATTGTGAAAGGTGAAATCTCCCTTTTGGGGGGGAAGCTTTGAAGTCCAGGAGATATCCCTGGGATATAATTTCCAATGCCCAGGGATCCTGAACATCTCTTGCCCACGCCTGGGCGAAGAGTGAAAGTCTGCCCCCTACTAGATCCGTTACCGGATAGGGGGCCGTTCCTTCATGCTGTCTTAGAGGCAGCAGCAGGCTTTTTGGCCTGCTTACCTTTTTTCCAGGTCTGGATTGGTCTCCAGACCATCTTGGATTGAGCAAAAGTTCCCTCTTGTTTAGCATTAGAGGAAGTTGATGCCGCACCTGCCTTGAAGTTTCGAAAAGCACGAAAATTAGAATGTTTGGCCCTAGATTTGGACCTGTCCCGAGGAAGGGCATGACCTTTTCCTCCAATGATATCAGCAATAATCTCCTTCAAACCAGGCCCGAATAGGGTCTGCCCCTTGAAGGGAATGTTAAGTAGCTTAGATTTTGAAGTCACGTCAGCTGACCATGATCTAAGCCATAGCGCTCTGTGCGCCTGTATAGCAAAACCAGAATTCTTAGCCGTTAGTTTAGTCAAATGAATAATGGCATCAGAATAAAAGAATTGGCTAGCTTAAGTGCTCTAAGTTTGCCAAGTATGTCATCCAATGGAGTCGCTACCTGTAAAGCCTCTTCCAGAGACTCAAACCAGTACGCCGCAGTAGCAGTGACAGGGGCAATGCATGCAAGGGGCTGTAGGATAAAACCTTGTTGAATAAATATTTTCTTAAGGTAACCTCTAATTTTTTATCCATTGGATCTAAAAAAAAAAAGGCACAACTGTCCTCGACAGGGATAGTAGAACGCTTTACTAGAGTAGAAACTGCTCCCTCCACCTTAGGGACTGTCTGCCATAAGTCCCGTGTGGTGGCGTCTATTGGAAACATTTTTCTAAAAATAGGAGGGGAAGAGAACGGCACACCTGGTCTATCCCATTCCTTATTAATAATTTCTGTAAACCTTTTAGGTATTTGGAAAAACATCAGTACACACCGGCACTGCATAGTATTTATCCAGTCTACACAATTTCTCTGGCACTGCAATGGTATCACAGTCATTCAGAGCAGCTAAAACCTCCCTAAGCAACACGCGGAGGTGTTCAAGCTTAAATTTAAATGTAGAAATATTAGAATCAGGTATCTTTCCTGAGTCATTAACATCACCCACTGACTGAAGCTCTCTTTCCTCAGCTTCTGCATATTGTGAGGCAGTATCAGACATGGTTCTTAAAGCGTCAGTATGCTCTGCATTTTGTCTCACCCCAGAGCTATCTCGCTTACCTCTAAGTTCAGGTAGTCTGGCTAATACCGCTGACAGTGTATTATCCATGACTGCCACCATGTCTTGTAAAGTAAACGCTATGGGCACCCTAGATGTACTTGGCGCCATTTGAGCGTGAGTCCCTTAAGCGGGAGTCAAAGGGTCTGACACGTGGGGAAAGTTAGACGGCATAACTTCCCCCTCGTCAGATTCCTCTGGTGATAATTTTTTTTTTTTAAAAGACAGAAAATGATCTTTATTGCATAAAATGAAATCAGTACATTTGGTACACATTCTAAGAGGGGGTTCCACCATGGCTTTTAAACATAATAAACAAGGAGTTTCTTCTATGTCAGATATGTTTATACAGACTAGCAATGAGACTAGCAAGCTTGGAAAACACTTTAAATCAAGTTAACAAGCAAATATAAAAAACGGTACTGTGCCTTTAAGAGAAACAAATTTTGTCAGAATTTGAAAAACAGTGAAAAAATGCAGTAAATCAAACGAAATTTTTACAGTGTGTATAATAGGCTAACAGAGCATTGCACCCACTTGCAAATGGATGATTAACCCCTTAGATAAAAAAACGGATAAAAAAACGAAATAGACGTTTTTTAACAGTCACAACCGACTGCCACAGCAAGCTGTGGCCCTACCTTCCCCAATAAACGACTTTTGAAAGCCTTTGGGCCCTTTAGAGATGTCCTATAGCATTCAGAGGGCCTTTGAGGGAAGCTGGATGTCACAGTTTGTAATTTTAAGTGCACCAACTGTAACTTTTTATGCTACAACAGTGGAAAGCCTCAGGAAACTGTTTCTAGTCAAAATTTAAGCCAGCAATGTGGAAAAAACTAGGCCCCAATAAAGTTTTATCACCAAAGCATATATAAAAACGATTAAACATGCCAGCAAACGTTTTATATTGCAATATCATAAGGGTATTACCCCTGGGAGTAAGCATGATACCAGTCGTTATTAAATCACTGTATTCAGGCTTAACTTACATTAATCCGGTATCAGCAGCATTTTCTAGTGTTTTCCATCTCTAGAAAAAATTATAACTGCACATACCTGATAGCAGAATAAACTGCACGCCATTCTCTCGCTGAAGTTACCTCATCTGTGTAATCCCCTCAGACATATGTGAGAACAGCAATGGATCTTAGTTACAACCTGCTAAGATCATAGAAACCTCAGGCAGATTCTTCTTCTATTTACTGCCTGAGATAAAATAGCACAACTCCGGTACTATTTAAAAATAACAAACTTTTGATTGAAGAAAATAAACTAGCTATATTTAACCACTCTCTCCTACAACGTCCTTGCTTGTTGAGAGTTGCAAGAGAATGACTGGCTATGACAGTTAGGGGAGGAGCTATATTACAGCTCTGCTGTGGGTGTCCTCTTGCAACTTCCTGTTGGGAATGAGAATATCCCACAAGTAATGGATGATCCGTGGACTGGATACACCTTACAAGAGAAATATAAATTTTCAACACAAAAATAATGTAATTTTTTAATTGAGTATCCATTGCAACCTGTTTATTATTTAAAATACATACATTTAGGCAATACATTGGGCTATATTTCATTAAAAGAACTTATGTTGCTCAGATCTCTGAAGAATATAAGTTTAGTAATGACCAAAAGTCAGCTAAATAGCTCATTTTTTCTTTTGTCCAAGTCTAACCTGATAAAATGCTGTACTTTGATGATCACATTTTAAGATAAACTTTAGACATAGAGAGCACTTGACCCTATAAAAGACAAGCAAATATACATTTAACATGAACTACTATAACTTACCATAATTATTAAGGTAGCTGGTCCTATAAAGCTCCATATAAAGTATGTGTCAAGTCGAAGCCAGCACCTGTATATAAAAAAATAGATATATAATAAGAAATCATTACAAACTGCATACAACAGTTTGTATAATGTTTTATGATTCAATATATTCTGTGACTAATTATGAATTATCCTGGAGGGAAAATAAATGTGGCCTAGTTCTTTGTAATTTGTAAAATTAGCTCACATTTATCTAAGTTCTATATTATATCACTAATGTTGCATATTAAATTTTAGAAAACTGATCATATCTCAGGAAGCACATTTTAGACAAACCACAACTTCATTAGATGCAGGTATTCCAGTTTACATTAAAGTATATTATAGAATTTAAAAAATATCCACTGAAGAATGTATATGATTCATGATCACCAGATAAATTATTCATCTTTTAATTTTTTCCTACGTTTAATACTCTCCTATATCAAGGCTTGTAATAAATTACATTTCCATCAATACCCCATGCAAAGTGACAGAAATATAAAATAGGCACAGAGTAATGAAAAAAAGGAATATAAATTCATATGAGCATGAAAGTATGCTTAAAATATTGAGGTACCAGTTTAAAGTAGCGATCACGTAAAACAAAGTCAATGTGTTGAAGAAAGTTGAAGTGCCATATATTTGTTTTCTCATTATATAATTTATTTATTTTTTTTAAATATACTACGCTTACAGCACCCAACTAGCAACATTAAAAAAATGAAATACAAAAATAAATATATAAACAGTTTATGAAAAAAAAAACATTGCCCATCGTATTTAAAAGGAGTTTCATAGTGTTTCCTAGATCACAGTGTATTTTGTATTACAAAAAGGACAAATAACTTATTAAAAATGAGGAATGTGAGAAGGAAGAAACCTTCACTTTCTTTAAATAATTGCCAAATGTGTTTTTTATTTTATTTTTCCCTGTAACCAATAATATACATTTATTTGAAATAATTTTTATTGATATTTAAACAATACAAAAGAATAAACAAGACCTTCACAGAAGACATAGCTACTTAATGACAGATAGTTCAATGAGACCAATATTAGTAGACAGTAACTAAGATTTCCTAAAACCATTTAAGACATTTACACTTGTATTGCTATATAGATGGAATTAATTGGTCGATTACTCCTAAAATAACAGCCACCATGCATCTTGTCTGTCAGTTTGTCTGGGGGACCTGAGTGGGGTAAGGACACCCCCTCATTCCCATCTTAACCAAAAAAATTATGAAGGGGCGGAGCCAACATGCAATGGAACAAGACGCAGATCCTTGGAGCTCCTGATAATAAGTGTAAAAATGCCTAATAATACAGGGTAATTCACCCCAAAACAACATGCTGTATTCATCATAAACATCACTTACAAAATCAGCACCCGTGGCTGGTTGGGAACCCTTTGCTTTTGCTTGCCAAGACAACTACAGGGTAAACTACAGCGTGGTTTGAGAGCCGCCATTTGCACATAATTGGTGCGTACATGATGCCGAGATTTCTCAGAGGTTTGACGACCCGGGTTTGCTGCTACCTTGTTCAATCTCTAAAAGACTAAAATATTTGGCTTAGCGACCATAGCGACAACCCTTAGCCTTAATAACTCTATCAGCGTCTACTCTGCACAAAGAAACAATGGCGAACCCTGTCGCCATATTGGAAGCGCTTGACTCACTATTAAGGGAACACAGACTAGCTTTTTTGGACACTATCCAGGTAGCTTTTGCACCTTTAAGATCCAACTGCATTGGAGTTCACAGCGGAGGTGATGGGGCGTTGGGACCCCTATCTTTGCCGTCTGCTGCCCCTATAGGTATTGACAAGCCGACAGGAGAAATTGAAACCACGCGGGATTATCCGCTAGTCTCGAGCTTGGCTTCTCTTAAGGGGCCGACTTCTGCAGACGAGGTACCGAAGTCTAGTGAGGCACTTGCCGGAACTGTGGCTATGTCCCGCTCTGCACACATTCAGGGGAAAAACTTAAGCGCAGAGGCGCTTACTACAGGGGGCCATTTTCAACCAAGTAAGCGAGTTTATTCAGCACTCTACCTCGGCTTTGCAGAAGATTGCCTTCAATTATGTGTCGTCCTTAAAACTGGGATAGGTTAGGCCCCTTGGGTGAAGAGCAGATACAGCGTTGTGGCACTTAAACTGTTTTGCTCTGAACTTCAGCAGATCCCCAGCCGGGCGATATGTTACATCAAACCAGCGCCAGATAAGAGATGAACAATGTCAGACATAATGTTGAACTTTATAAACTCTCAGTTAAAGTGTATGTCTATAATAACTACCCTCAGCCCACTACCACTAAATGTAGGATTTCAAGATTGCCCCTTACGCATGCTTAATGTTTCCAAGATCTCATTTTTCCTTATGTGGGCAACTTATTAAGTGTCAGCTGTACTTTCTACCCGATATTATGGAATGTATATTTTACTTGTTAACGCATGTTTTTTTTTTTTAGTCTGGGACATTTTAATGAGAGTTCCTTAACTAGATACCCTATTATACCAATTGTTTGACTAGGACAGCTAATGTTTGGCTCTAGACATTTAATATAGATGTTTTATTTCTTTTCACTATATGGTGTGCCTGGTCAAGTTAAGCTTTATCTGACATGTATGTTATTCAAAGGTTTATACTTGCCTTATGCTGAGAATGCAGTCACATGATTTTTTATGACTTGGCTTTGTAATTACTACTAAAAAAATGAGAGCTAGTACCCTCAGGAGCTCTTACACCTAGGCTCACGAGTCATTGATCTCTTGTATTAAATTACACTTATAGTATGGGGGGATGAGAGATGCCTAGTTCATTGTACTACAACGCAATCTAGGTTATTCTTGTTGCAATAACTTTAGACTACTGCTATAGTCTCCCTTAAAATCTGCCAACCTTTCCTAGTTTATAATGTAGCGAGCATACTTTTGAAGTGCGACACTCTATATTACATTGCTAAGAAATACCTGAAGAGTGAACACCTAGCATTCTATTGTCATATCAACTTTGAGCATTGGCTAGATCTTCCGTGCACAGCCACCCTTCCCCTTACAGGTTCTGAGCTTGGAAGATTTGTGCAACTTACTAAATATTAACATTTACACATCAGGTTTGCTGCCCATGTTCCTCTATACACCAGTTTTGTACACAGGTTTACTCCCATGTTACAGAAGGGATCGATCTATATATATGTTTATACAAACTGCCCTATACAAGACTTCCCAGATTAATCTAAGACGACTATCACTTTCAGTGCTGCTTTAGTTCTTTGCATGCGCTGCACTGGAGACTTCCTACCAGAAAGCTACGAATTCAGCTATCCCATACAATGAGAGACATGAGTAGCTTTTGTGATATGTTTAGTCTCTGTAGACTCTGATATTTACAATTACTGTTTTAGGGATATGTTTGCAGCAGTTATTTTGCATTTAAATGTATGCCTACGGCGCAGCACAGTTATCAATTGTAGTATGGAGGGCTGGTTATAGTCTAGCTCCTATTTATATATGTCATTTGTTTGCTGTATCAGTCGGAGTCTATCTTTATGTTAAGGCATATCAAGATAAAAGTCTTTCCAATTCTCACATATGTTTATATGCCTAGCATTATATTTTGCCTTGCCATGGGACATAGGGCCCGTGTCCACGTGGCAGGGTTGACACAATATGATAACTTATTTGAGGTGATATTGGTAATCCATCTCCAACTATTTATCCATAACACTATGTCTAATCTTTATGAGATCCCCTAAAGATGGGAATCATACTCTTCTCCCTATTTATTTCCTCATATCACATAGCAACATATCTAGAGGGGGTTGCGGACCTCATCGCCGCGGCCGAAGTGGTGTGGACCTATACCCCCTACAACTTACTAGTATGGCTATAGATACATTATGACGCATTGTTTTATTTTTGCAGCTTAACATAGTGCTTCTAGTGCAGGCAGGCCCTGCATTTCTATAATTACTACTTATGCCCTCCCTGTGTACTACATTATGAATAAGTCCCATGCACTTCGCCAATTTTGTTAATACAGAATCCATGGCTCCCTTGACCTAGGTGTAATCTTCATCTATTATCTAATTACTATACCAATAACTTAGTACGCTATAATGACCACCTTCTCTCCATAATACCACCCCCCCCCCTCCATACCATAATATGCCTCCTAACCCAGGAGGACTAACTACGCGGTCTCTCTAACTAGTACCGCAACCATCACTACTTTTTTGCTTGCAGCTTTTCATTTTCCCACAGTGTTGACTTTATCCCTCTTTTTTTTTTTAGCATAATCAAAATGATCAGCTTCACTTATAAATTGAGTTAAAAGTTTTAAATCTAACAACGCTCCTAGTCTTAAACCTACTCAATTTAAAGTTCATCCTATTCATACCCCTTAAAAATTGCTTTACTCTATTATTAGTTACCAGCTATAACATCATGAAAATGTAAAATCTGAGGTGAATGTTAAGGGATCCATAAGTGATCTCTCCTATTTTAGGTAGCCTTCTACAACTGTTTATTTTCCCTTTTTATGGTTTGAGGCCCAAGAGAGGCCTCATATTTTTGCAGAGAAGGTTTCGTTTATCATTGGCATCTACCCACTTTGTCTTTCAATAGTACAATTGTTATTATTAACCTTGGTTTATGCAGCCTATAATGTGTACTATATATGATACCTTGTTATTGTTTCTCTTTGCAGGTGACTGTATATTGCTCAATTGTTTGATTTGTTTGCCGACATTTTTCCCTCAATAAAAATATTTAAAAAAAAAAAAAAAAAAAAAAAATTATGAAGATCTTGAATACAAAGGGGGTACAGAGAAAAGTTGGGAAAATCAAAAGGGAAAGAGAAGAAGATAAGAGGGGAAGATGAAGAAGAGTAAGAAAAGAGTGCCTCCCAACCATGAAACACCCAGTGGAATTTTCATCAATAAAGATAAAATTATGATTAACCAACGGATGTATAAAGGCATATAAGATCTCTGCTGTATTGGGTCTATTGACAATTCAAACAGTATTATATGGAGTCATGTGTGATCCAATAAAACCAGACTTTGTGAAAAGCTTCCTGAGTGTCTTGTAATATTGCTGCCTTTGCGGACATATTGTATATGTGCCTAATTTTATGTAAAATTTCGTCCCAGGGGGGAGCCCCCTCCTTCCAGTGACGGGCTATACATATATGTGTAGCTGTACATAAAATTTTGATAAATTGATTAATGTCTTTATTAAACTGCCTTAAGCGTACATTCAATAGGGCTTGGTTCATCGACAACTGAATGGGGCTATCTAGTATCCTATTTAAAAGGAGTGATAATTTATTCCAGATTAGTTTAGAGTAAGAGAAGTCCCACCACATGTGTTTGTATGTGCCTTCGACTTCACAACCCCTGTAACAGAGCTTAGACCCCTGTTTAATGGAATGAGAGGTGATAATTGGAGTGAGATACCATCTGAAAATTGTTTTAAGGCAATTTTCCTGCATGTCGGCACTCAACAGGACTTTACTCGCATTATATATTAAGTTATTCCAGTAGGAAATATCAATTTCTGTATTGAGGTCGGCCTCCCATTTGAGGTGAAGGCTTGTTTTAGTGATTTGTGTGGAAGATTGAATTAGTTGGTATAATTGTGAAATAGTTTTTCTAGGTCTGGATGAGGAGCTACAAATTATTTCTAAGGCAGTGAATTTGTGACCAGTCAATGAAGGTAGGTATTTATGTATGATGGAGGATGTCTGAAGATATAGCAACCAATGTAATTTGGAAGGAGACAGTTTATCCTGAAGTTGTGTGTATGTCATTAATTTGCCTTTGTCTACTAAGTCTGCGATCCTATAAAGACCTCTGTTTTCCCACTTCTGTATAGCTGGGATCTGTTCTGAAGGTATGATTATTTTTAGGGGGGTATTGAGGGATCTGTTAGGGAGAATTTTGAGAGACGAAACAAGAGTGGACAAATCTTTGAGCATGTAATCTATAATTGGGAATTTGTTAAGTTTTTGGGTTTGAGCTCTATGTGGGTCCCACAGAGCCAGCTCTTGAGGATATAGTTTATTTATGTCTGACTCCAACGTGGTCCATCTTATCTCATCTTCCGTTTTGTTAAGGAGAGTAGTTTGGGCTAACCTAGCTGCTTGGAAGTAGTGTCTCAGATTTGGTGTGCCCGGGCCTCCCAGTTGCCTATGTCTCGTAAATATTGGTTTAGGAATTCTAGCTTTTTTAGTCCCTCTTATAAAATTGTTAATACAAGCTTGGAGATTGTCTAGATCACAATTCGGGATGCCTATTGGTAGGGTCCAAAATAAATATAAAATCTTTGGTAACACAGACATTTTGATCGCAGATAGACGTCCAAACCAAGAAAATTTCAGTTTGCTCCATTTAGTGAGGTCCTGTTTGATTACTTTGTAAATTGGAGGATAGTTGGTTTGGTAAAGTTCCGATGAGTGTTTTGTAAGGTTGATCCCTAGATATTTGAGATGATGTTTAACCCAATTAAACTCAAAGTTTAGCTCTATCAATTTTTTTGTGTGGGTGGTCTGGAATAGCAAGAGACATGGCTTCACATTTTTCAAGGTTCACTTTGTAACCAGATATAGTGGAGAAGTTCCTAAGGGTGTTGTATACATTTGGCAGAGATATAAGGGGTTTGGTTAGGGAAAGCAAAACGTTGTCTTCAGAAAGAGTGAGTTTGTAAACTGATTGTCCTATTTTAGTACCCGTAATGTCTGGGGAGTTCCCGATGTGTTGCACCAGGGGCTCTATGCAAACAGCAAAAAGGAGAGGGGATAAAGGACAACCCTGTCTCGTCCCATTTAAGACCGCAAATCTATCAGATTGGTGTCCCATTGCCTTAACGCATGCCGAGGGATATGAATATATACTATGGATTGCTGTAATAAAAGAACCCCTAAAGCCCATGGTATGTAGTACAGCTTGAATGTACTCCCAGTCAACCCTGTCAAACGCCTTCTCTGAGTCCAGGGATAACAACAGAGAAGGCATTTTAGAAATATGCAAATAATCATAATATACATTTATAACATACAAACTTAACAATTTTATATGATCTTAAATATGTTTTTCAATATTTTTAAATGTCAAAACACTTTAACATTCTGATGATTTTATATATATATATATATATATATATATATATATATACATACACACACACAGTATCTCACAAAAGTGAGTACACCCCTTATGTTTTTGTAAATATTTTATTATATCTTTTCATGTGACAACACAGAAGAAATTACACTTTGCTACAATATAAAGTAGTGAGTGTACAGCCTGTATAACAGGGTAAATTTGCTGTCCCCTCAATATAACTCAACACACAGCCATTAATGTCTAAACTTTTGGCAATAAAAGTGAGTACACCCCAAGTGAAAATGTCCAAATTGGGCCTAATTAACCTTTCCCTCCCCGGTGTCATGTGACTCTTAGTGTTACAAGGTCTCAGGTGTGAATGGGGAGCAGGTGTGTTAACTTTTGGTGTTATCACTCTCACACTCTCTCATACTGGTCCGCATGTTCCTCAGAACACTGGCTAACTGTTTAGCGACATAAAAAAGTGTCACAAAACACTTTAAAAATACATTACAATATACAGTTACACACAAAAAAAAGTTATAAGGACGGGGGGCGGAGCTTAGCCATTCTGGAAAATGGCTGTGTAAAGAGACAGCTCTTAAGCCCACGCCACTTAAGCCCACACTATATAGCCAGATATCACTCATTTTCCAGCTCTACACGGAGCATAAACATCTGCTGACATAATAGGAGATCCGGTAAGCTGACTCCGGTCTCGTATCATAGTGACCAGCTGTTGCTTTCGGGTATCGGCGGGCCGACATTCTGGAAACAGGCCTCAGAGGGATGCATGGTGCCGTTGTGGTAACAACCGAAAAGGGAGATCGCCTTATATACAGAGGCAGACATCTCAAAGCAGCAGGTCAGTGTCAAAGGAGGCAATAATACATGGACAACGTCCACCACCTACAAACACTGAGCCGCATAGTGCAAATAGACCACAGGCAGAGCCGACAGAGGTGCTGGAGAGCGGGAAAGCACGCAGGGGAAAATATTTTAGTAAACAACCGCCCCAGCTGCAGCAAGTCCCTTGGGCCACCTGTCTCCCCATAAAGACAGTCATAAACACCTAATTAGATACACAATAGCAGAGGGGCCTAATGGAGCCTGAATGTCACAGTTTGTAAGCCTCATTAACCAGCCATATACCACCCTCCACGTGTAGATACTGGACATTAACATCTACTGTAGTGAGCAACCATGGGCCCCAGCATTCTTCGGTGTGTGCCAATAAGATACAAGGAGAATCCCAATAATACAGCCATCAAACCTTTGAATATAATAATAAAGTGTGCAGTCAATGCTGGTTGCACAGCAGTGAATGCATAGTTAATTTCATTACAGCAGCATACCCCAATTTAAGGGACAGTGTGCAGAAGGGGTGAAAGAATTACACAATATATAATCCAGCAACTTCGATTGTCCTAATTACAGATCAATAAATCTGCTTTGCCTTATTAGCAATAATCAACCTAAAACGCAGAGTCACGTATGCACTCAGAAGTGCCTCTCATAACATTGCAACAACTATTTAACATGCCAGCCCACAAGCAGAACAAACCGGATGTGGCTACAAACTCCAAAATGCTGCAACAATATTTGAAACCTATGGATACACACACAATCCCTGCTACGCCTATCCCTAATACCCCTGCATCTATGGAGGAGGTTCAAATACAGCAATCTACACCTAGTCCCTCAGGTCTTACAAGGGAAGATTTAAGATCTCTATGTAACAAGGACGATGTTAAAGAGATTATGTCTGAAGTTAAAACTTGGTATACTGATCTGAAGCGAGACCTGTCAAGAGTAACACAAAGAAAGACAAATCTGGAGGAGAACCATAACACCACCTGCAACGATATCCACCATATGTCACGTTTGGCGTATGAGCAAGAGGAAACCATTCACCATCTATTGGACAAAGTGGAGGACTTAGACAACAGGGGTAGGCGGAATAACCTCCGGATATGTGGTTTCCCAGTTACCATACAGCCGGCAGCCCTGGAGGGGTGTGTACAAGATTTATTTAGGACACTCAAGGGAGACAGTAATGCACCGGAGGTGTCTATTGAAAGAGTACACCGTGCCCTGAGAGCAAAACCACCGCCTAAGGCTCCCCCTAGGGATGTTATCCTCAAACTCCTTCTCTTTAAAGACAGGGAAGAAATCCTCAAACACGTCAGACAGAAACAGGACTTTACTCATGCGGGCCGGGCAACCGCATTCAAATCTTTGCTGACCTGAGTCCGACTACCCTTCAGAAGAGGAGGGACCTTAACTACATCACAACTGCTCTGCGTACACAGAAAATAATCTACAGGTGGGGCTTCCCAGTTAGTATCATAGCAACACGAGATGGAACCACTGCTGTCTACAGGACCAGAGAGGATTTACCACGCTTCTGTGAAGCACTGCGGATCACCATTCAACCTCCAGAACATACAGAACACGACAGCATGGAAGTGCGGAGACCACTTGACAAGCACTTACAGCTCTCAGGAGAAGGCTCACGACTAGATCCTGCAACACAAGCCACATCATCAAATATACACAACAGCCGAGTGGACTCTAGCAAACTTCCAGAGAATGTGTATTCTTCAGCCCGTGGGGACTATTAATAATACTTGATGGCTACAGGTCGTATGTTACATATCTATACTGTTGTTTGTGGGCTTAGGGGTGGGGATATTGCCCTTAATTTGTTATAGTATCTTTGTATCTTAATTGTTGGTTTACATTGCTACAGTTGTTTTTCAATTTTTCTTTATTTCAGGTGTCACGGTAAGCCAGGTTAAAACACTAGAGTCTTAGGTACTTAACCCACCATACCTGACGGTTCCCCACCTACGCAGACTTGCGAGATACGCTTGAACCCCAGATAGAAACTAGAGGGCAGATACTCTCTTTAGGGATTCACACCTAGCAACCAAACTACAGGTGGTGACCACCCAACTCCCATTATCATAAATAGAGCAGAGGGAGGTGTACACACAGATATGGCGGGCCAGCGGGATCTCCAGGAGAGGTCCCTTAAACTCATATCAACAAACAGTCCTGAAAAACGTTTGATTGCATTTCAACAGATACACAAAACCTCAGGGGACTTGCTCTTTTTGCAAGAAACTCATTTCAAGAAAGGGAGGGAACCTAAGCTTATAAACAATAGATATGGGACCTACTTTCTGGCCACGGGACCATCAAAGAAAGGTGGAGTAGGTATTTTCTTAAAAAACTTGATTCATTTTCAACCAAAACATGTTATTAAAGACCCCAAAGGATCATACCTCATAGTGCTCCTGTTCAACACCTATGTTACATTGGTGAATGTATATTTACCTAATCAGGGACAGCATACAACTTTTAAACAAGTTACCCAACTGCTACTGGAACATATGAAAGGTGTGGTATTCATGGCGGGCGACTTTAACCTACCATTAGATCCCACACGTGATACCTCAACAGGGCGGACAAGCACGCCACTGAAAGTCACTAAATCTGTAAACGCTCAATTATATACCTTAAAACTTCACGATATATGGAGATCCAAAAATCCCTACGCCTCAGACTTTACATTCTACTCCCACCCACATCATGTCTACACCAGGATTGACTACATCATATCAGACCAGTTAGGACTGTCTATGATAGAGACCGCCTCCATTTTACCGATGACATGGTCTGATCATGCACCGGTTGCCTGCCTGATCATATGGCCGGACAGGCCCCCATATTCTCCCCTGTGGAGAATGGACAACTCCGACCTATCTGACCCATTAGTTAAGTTAGATATAGACGAGACACTTGGGCACTATTTTAGGGAAAACATTCCAACAGACACATCTCCCTCTACAACATGGGAAGCACACAAGTGTGTGATACGGGGGGAATTTATTAAACATAAGGAGAGGAAAGTTAAAACTAATCGACAATTTGTAAACTCCACACTCTCACAAATACGCTATTGGGAGACGCAACACAAACTCCAGCATCCCCAATCTTCTTAAAGAATTTAACCACAGCAAGAAATGACCTTAATAACCACTACATCAGGGAATATCAACACAAAGCCACAATACTGAAGCAAAAATATTTTGATGTAAATAATAAATCTGGCTCATCCTTGGCTAAGGCGCTGAAACGCCAACAACTAAATACTCACGTGCACATGCTAACAGACACATCAGGGGACATGCACAGAGACAGTACCAAGATAGCGGAGACCTTTAGACAGTACTATGAGAACCTATATAACATACGGAATGACTGTGGACAACAGGAAATAGACAGCTATCTAGAGGGGGTGACTTTACGCACACTACACACAGAGGACACTGAGGCATTGGACTCACCGATCACACATGACGAGATTACAGCTGCCATCAAGTCCATGCCGAGTGGCAGGAGTCCTGGGCCAGATGGACTGGGCATTAACTACTATAAGACCTTCATCCATCATTTACGATCACCCCTAGTGCCCTGATAAACCAGAAAATTTTCACCCCATTTCCCTTTTGAATTCGGACATCAAGATCTTCGCTAAGATATTGGCCACCAGAATTAATCAGTTTTTACCAAAATTAATACACCCGGATCAGGTGGGATTTGTCCCTGGGAGGGAGGCAAGGGATAACACGCTAAAGGTACTCCAATTGATGACTTATGTCCAACAACAAAATATACCGGCAATCCTAGTGTCCACAGACGCAGAGAAAGCCTTTGACCGAGTTCATTGGTATTTCTTAAAAGCGGTCTTGCACAAATGAAGTTTAGTGGCACTTTCATAGCCCTAATTTTTACACTATAAAGACACTCGACGGTGCGAGTTAAAGTTAATGGCCTATTATCTGATAAGTTTATTATTCAAAACGGCACAAGGCAGAGATGCCCCCTCTCGCCAATCCTCTTCGCCATCACCATAGAGGCATTGGCCCAAAAAATAAGGGATGACCCACAGATAACAGGGATACAGGTAAAAGCAAGAGAACATAAGCTCGCACTGTATACAGATGACGTGTTACTCACCCTGACAAACAGAGACCTCGCTGCCCAGGGCCCTTGCCACCTTCAGGGAGTACGGACAGGTTTCTAACTTTCACCTTAACATAACTAAATCTGAACTACTTAACATCACATATGACCCCGACGAGTTACCGAAAACCTTGCATGATTGCTCACTCAGAACACAACAGACCAAAATGAAATATCTGGGTATTTACATGTCCTATCTAGCTGGAAGAAAAAAACGATATTGTGGATAGGAAGAATAAATGTTATTAAACTGAACGTGGTTTCTAGGCTACTATACCTACTACAGACTACTCCCATACCTTTGCCAACAGGCTATACACATAAGATACAAAACATCTTAGAGCAATACATTTGGGGTGATGTTAGGCCATGAATACACAACGCTGTAAATCCCTAGAGACAGGGGGGGACTCTGAGTTCCCAACATATATATTTACAAGCAGGCCACCACATTGCAGAGACTGTTAGATTGGTGCTACAATTACCCTAATAAGATGTGGGTAAAATTAGACTGCAGCATACTAGATACAAGAAACGCTGGCCTTCAGGCGTGGGTTCCGGAGAAGCTTAGGTCTCAAGCCACTACCACATATCCCTTGCTATTAGACTTCTACACTCATTGGGACAAAATCATACGCACATCCACAAATATCTCCTCCACGGATGCACCACTAACCCCCATATACCAGAATCCTGACTTACCCTGGAATTACAGGGAGAGGGAGTCAGGGCACATGATTCCCTTTAAAGATTTTACGCTAACATCTCTCCTAGAAGGAAACAAACTTTTACCACTGGCTGACCTGCGGGAAACGACACTAGGCACACACATGAATTGGCTATCCTATTCACAGATTGCTCATTTCCTTGCGACTCATCACCACAAAGGCACACTGACGAGACAAGTGACAGCATTCAAGAGTATGTGTCTGCGGGATGCCCCCACGGCTCACGCTATTTCACTAACATACAGGCTCCTAGCAGTAGAGGAACCACACACCCTTCCCACTTATACCAAGGCATGGGAGAAAGAGTTACAAACAGAGATAGACATCAGAGAATGGCAGGCTGCGTTCCAGGTTACTAAAAAAGCCTCAATATCTGTAAGAGTACAAGAAGCAAGCTACAAATTTCTGTCCAGGTGGTATCTCACACCCAATAGATTACACCAAATATACAAGACAGCTTCAGGTAGGTGTTGGAGAGACTGTGGGGGAGAGGGAACGCTGTCACACATTTGGTGGCTATGTCCCAAGTTAGATATGTACTGGGTAAACGTACTAAACCAGATAGAACGCACAACAGGGAAGGCACTACAAAACAGCCCTAAAACTATACTGTACCTATCATTGCCTAACCTAGAGAATAAGCAGTGTAGGGCGCTGTTGTTGGATTGGAAAGATACCATCATCTCCAACAGGGAACTGCTGACATACATGACCTTATGTTACAGATGTGGAAAGAAAGTAATAGCAATCACCAGTGATGTCAGCCAGATTGTAGGTTTGGGTAGGGGAGGTGGAACTGCCATTGTAAGAAATCATTGCACATCTAAATAGAGACACAAGGATTCTGACCCGCACACAGGTTAGATGGGGAAACGGGAAGATACTTTCCTGATTGCTCCTGGCGAACCGTGGCGCTGTGATGTGGCAACAACCAATGTTTATTCTCATTGTTTATTATGATTAAGAAATATTAACACTGTATTCTGGAGTGAATTGACTCCTTATTTGACTCTGTTTTTCCTTTTTGTTCAACATTTCTGAATATAGTTGAAAGGCTACAGAGCCTTAATGGATAAGAAGAGACTTTTGTTACTTTGATGCTAAGTAATATCTTGTTTACTAAAAAAAAAAAATAACTTGAAAATTGAAATGTATATTGCTTTAAATGCTTTGTATATCATGATAATTTTCTCTTTTCAATAAAAATATTCTTAAAAAAAAAAAAAAAAAGTTATAACGGCGCAAAGATATGAGGTCTCAGGCAATAAAAAAAAATGGCAGGCATAGGGCTTTAACATAGAGATACATACAGTACATATACATGTCTAAATATGTGTATGTTTCTATACATACACTATATGTTTATATGTGTGTACATATGTATTATTATTATCGGTTATTTGTAGAGCGCCAACAGATTCCGCAGCGCTATCATGTATTTATATGTGTATATATGTATTTACAGTCATATATACATAAATACATATGTGCATACATATAGACATACATATTAAAGTGATTGTAAATCCTTGCGTTTAATAAACTTTTCTTTATTTTTGCTATAATGCCTAAAAGGGGGAGTAGATCCAATAAACACATTTCAAGGGCTCCTTTTAACTCACAAGGGGAAGTTAAGCCAGGCAACTCTACCTCAGAGCTCCAAACCCATAATCCTGATCCACCGAGAGTAACAGATATTAAACTAAAATGAGCTAATATTAATTTTTTTCCAATGTTCCTTTCTCAAATTATCATTAAACCATTGTATGTTAAATGATGCAATTCATTTGTGCTTTGAACAGCTTAATTATCATTTACAAATAACAGACAATGTTATAAAATTGCAATGTATTACACTGCCCGCACTAAGCTACATCTTAATGCCGCATACTTAACCCTGCCCTTAGCTTTCTTGACCTGTGGCAGGAAATCTCCTTTCCCTCCAGTGACTGTTAATCTAGTTAATCTAGTCAAAGTCCTAAATAAAATGTTTCCCTGGAAAGAAGTCTGCTTTTTTGATACCATACCAGCAGACCAGGACTTGAGCCTTAAAACTCTTCTAGCCTAAACAGTCATAGCATCAGTACAAAACATACAGCTTGCCAGCTGGAAGTATTATCTCTGAATGCTTTCAAGCTTTTATCTATTAGATCCTTCAAAGAAGTCCTGTAATCTAATGGAATGTTAGTCCGCCTACCCAGAGTTAAAATAGCACCATCCACTGTTGAAACTGTCTCCCATACCTTATGTAAGCCTGCACCAAAGCTACATAAAGCTGCATTTTGCAGCTTTATAAATTTCACTCTATATGTGCTCCAGCAGAGGGTTCCTGGGTTTCTGAATAATTATCATCAGAAGAGGGGAATTCTGATTCCATTGTACTGTTGGATGGTAAATAGTACCTAGATGGGTCACTGCTTAGGGATGGCCCGGATGAGACTAGGGCCTGTGAAGGGTGCTTTTCTACCATTTACATATGATTGCATTTAACTGCAGAGTGGATATATTGATTAAAATTAGGGGACAGGTCTGTAGAGCTGTCCTGTGGATTACCAGAGACATGAGCTGCACCAGTTTTCCTTATAATACACAGAAAATAGTAAGGAGAGTATCAACAAGTAGACAGCAGCAACAAAATACAGTATAAGAGGCACAGAAGTGATTTAACTCTCTAAGGGAAATGCAGTATAATTGCACAAAGTGCCTAAATCTGTATGTAGTATGTGACTATGTCCCAAGGCTATGTGAAACATGTACATAGTTATGCTAATAGCCTCTGGGCTATGAAGGTGCATGGTACCTTCATCTATTATACTCAAATTAGCTGCAGATATCCATCCAAGGCTGAGAAGGGTCTCTAAGGATATAACAAGGAGAAGCATACTGTAGACCAGGGGATTGGTGGGCATGTCCATATTTTACCTGGGAGGCTGGTGGTATTATGTTAGTAGGTTTTTTGGGGAGAAAATGGTTTCAAACCGCTGTCAAATAACTAGCAAATAAGCACTTCAAGTTCCCCATCACTCCATGCTGGAGGCAAAAAATTGACCGAGGGGTCAATGGAAAGTGGGAGGGATTATGTTGGGTGTTTTGCTTCCTCCTAACGGACTGCACTTTTGGACTCTCACCATCTTATGAAAGAAATTATTGTATTAAATTGCATCTTTTCTGAATGCATTTTGCTAACAACATTCTTTTATCTATATCAAGCACTATCCAACATTACAAATAAAGAACCGTTCAATCCCTTCTACTTCCTGGAATTGGTGAATTTTATACTACCACCTACCACATTGCTCACAGACACTAGTTTGGGTTTACTTCTAAATTTCCTTTTTTTTCAAAACAAAGGCTTTTTTTGTCCATTAAAATAACATCAAATTAATCAGAAATACAATGTAGATATTGGTAATGCTGTAAATGGCTGATTTTTCATGGAATATCTACATAGGTGAACATAGGCTCCATCTATCCTGTGTTCCAATGGCATGTTGTGTTTGCTAATCCAAGTTTATAATTTAAAAAGGGTAATTGATCATTAAAAACCCCATTTGCAATTCTGCTAGCGCAGCTGAAAACTGTTGTACTGATAAAAGAAGCAATAAAACTGGCTTTTATTAGACTAGTTGAGTATCTGGAGCATCAGCAATTATGGGTTTGATTACAGGCTCAAGATGTCCAGGAATAAAAAAAAAAATTCTTCTGAAGCTCGTCAGTCTATTCCTGTTCTGAGAAATGAAGGCTATTCCATGCAATAAATTAACAAGAAACTGAAGATCTTGTACAACACTGTGTACTTCTCCCTTCACAGAACAGAACAAACTGGCTCTAACCAGAATAGAAAGAGAAGTGGGAGGCCCCGGTGCACAACTAAGCAAGAAAACAACCGAGCAAGAGTGTCTTGTTTGAAAAAGAGACACAACAGGTCCTCAACTGGCAGTTTATTTAAATAGTACCTGCAAAACACCAGTCTCATCGTCAACAGTGAAAAGGCAACTCCAGGATGCTGGCCTTCTAGGCAGAGTTGCAAAGAAAAAAAAATCTCAGACTGGCCGATAAAAAAAAAAAAGATTGGAAAAAAGTGTCTGGGGTGCTTTGGTGGTGGGAGATTTATACAGACTAAAAGGGACCTTGAAGAAGGAAGGCTATCACTCCATTTTGCCATGCCATGTGCTTGATTGGAGCTAATTTACTCCTACAGCAGGACAATTACCCAAAGCACAAATCCAAAATATGCAAGAACTATTTAGAGAAGAAGCAGTCACCTAGTATTCTGTCTTCAATGGAGTAGCCAGCACTGTCACCAGATCTCAACCCTTTTGAGCTGTTGTGGGAGCAGTTTGACCGTATGGTACGTAAGAAGTGCCCATCAAGCCAATCCCATTTGTGGGAGGTGATTCAGAAAGAATGGGATGAAATCTCTTCAGATTACCTCAACAAATTGACAACTAGAATGCCAAAAGTCTGCAAAGCTGTAATTGCTGCACATGGAGGATTCTTTGACGACAGCACCGTTTGAAAGACACCATTATTATATTACTTAAAATTCATTATTTCTAACTTTGTCAATGACTATATATTTCCTTATCAAAACAATTTCATGTATGTTTTAATTGAAAATAAGGAAAGTGACCCTAAACAATTGAACACCTGCATGTGTGTGTATTTATCTATATATCTATATGTATCTATATCTATTATTTTTTTAAATTAATAAACATATATTTTCTTTCTTTAGACAGAATCTATTTCCAAAAATTAACTGATAGCAACTAAAATAAAGGAGATAAATTTAGTAGCTCACAGAAGGATAATAATACATTTATATTCTCTACCTGTTAAAAACATACTACTCTTCGGCTATTTCAAAATTCCCTTTTAACTTACACTTTATCTGTTCCATAACTTCTGTAATCTACTGCTGCAGACACAGATACGATGAGAGCTGGCATTCCATAGCCCACCAAATAAAAATATTTCTTTCTTGAATGTTCACTTTCAAAGACTTCAACCAGCATGATATAAAGCTGAACTCCTTCCAGGAACATCCAGGTAAAAGCCGCCAAAAAGAAGAAATGAAGAAGTGCAGCAAACACTGCACATGCAATCTATAAAGATGATAAAAAAAAAAAAAATTATACATTGTTATGCAATATTTCATCAATTAATATATGTATATTCATATAGCTTAGATCTCTAATGTGTTTTAATATTCCTTGGGCTTCCTCAATGCTGCCAAAATGAAAATACTGTAAACTAAAAACTATTTACAGAGTTTATTCTAAACAAAAGATACTACGGACAAATATCAAAGATCAACTTTAACTTTGACTATGTGGCTGATAATCATTAGGCTTAAAAACAATAAATGTCAGAATATTCCTGTTAGTGAGTGAAGTAGATTATATTAACTTTTTTTCAAAATGTTTTACTGAACATCTTAATATTTTAAAGCAGGGTTCCTCAAACCATGGGTCAGGACCCATTACTGGGTCAAAATACTATGTTTACTGGGTTGCAACTTGTGTGTGTGTTGTATGAGAGTGTGTGTATTATGAGAGTGTGTGGTGTGTGTTGTTTGTATGAGAGAATGTGTGTGGTATGTTTGTGTTGTATGAGAGTGTGTGTTGTATGAGAGTGTGTGTTGTATGAGAGTGTGTGGTATGATGTATGTGTGTTGTATGAGAGTGTGTGTTGTATGAGAGTGTGTGGTATGATGTATGTGTGTTGTATGAGAGTGTGTGTTTTATGAGAGTGTATGGTGAGGATGTGTGTGTTTTATGAGTGTGTGTGTGTTGTGTGGTGTGGTGTGAGTGTTTTATGTGCTGTAAAAACAACACATTAAAGTTTGACTACAATAAGGGATAAGTGTGTATACACATTTTAGTCACTTTGCCATAAATTTCAACTAATTTGTATATTACTTCAGAAATAAACAGATCAAGCATAAAAATAGGGTTGTGAAGGTATGTTGTTTAATGACACTGCGTCTTGGGGGGGGGGGGGACATTTGAAGATTAGAACCCTGTTTTAAATAGCCATTATATTAAAAGAAATGGAATGCTCTAATCCTTTAGAGCATGTCATTTTAAGACTACCGACCCTGCAGTTACACCATGAGTACTGAGTTATATTTCTATATTTCTATATTAAACTCACAGTACTGCAGAGTTTATAGTCTTAAAGGGATATTCAAGCCAAAATTGGAAACCACATGGGCGCATTTCTGGATTGCTTCTAATAAAAGCTATAGCTGTTTTAAAAGTGTATTTAAGTATGCACCGTGCACCAGCATTTTAAACAAAGCACGTGCTCAGAGAGCCTAAGGTGCTTGTACCATCTGGTAATGACTCAATTTGTTAATTGCTGACATGATACAAGCCCCACTGATTATCTGTGCAGCTGCACTGTTTAAAATGTGGGTGCAGTGACAATATCTAGCTATGCCTCACATGCACGTGCAGAGACAAACGTTAACACTAAACAGTGATAACTTTTACTAGAAGCATTTTCGCTAATACATATCTATAGCAAATATGTTTCTATTCAAAGATGTAATAAATCTATGTGCATTTAAATTTTGACTGGAATGTCCCTTTAAATGCTACATGCACTAGGGTTTAAAACATATCCTTTTTTGACTATAATGACCCTTTAAATGAACTTTAAAGGGGCACTGAACCCAATTTTTTCTTTTATGATTCAGATAGAGCATGCATTTTTAAGCAATTCTAATTTATGCCTATTATCATTTTTTTCTTCATTCTCTTGCTATCTTTATTATAATGACATATTCTGTAACATACTTGATTTAGTTATTGTAGTTTAATCATTAGATCAAAATATTTAAATTTTTGTATATCTTCTTTTTATTATAAGCAAAATCTTTGGATTTTGTGTTAATGTCCATAGGATAAATCTCCAAAAAAAATAAAAATCTAACTAGCATAATATAATAAATAGTACAAATAGTAAGATAAATTTGTCAAATGTAAATGTGCAAACTGACACTTACTGGTTGATCAGTCCGGTTAATCCCAATTAGGAAAAGTAGCTCTGCCACAAAAAGACTAATGCAAAGATTTTTGTGAATGGTGTTGCGATCACTTTGAAGGCCACGAAAAAAACAAAATGTGAAGATGCAAATCAGGAGGCAAACTAGGGAGAGTAGGATTCCAACCCAGGTAATAACATCTAAGAGGAGGTCATGAACTATGTCGTTGTGCTTTAAAAAGAACAAAAAAAAAAAGTGTTAAATATTATAGTAGCAATGTGTATATGATTTCTTTAAACCTCTGCATTTCATTAAAGGTACATGAAAACTAAATTTTTCTTTCATGATTTAGAAAGAGCATGCAATTTTAAGCAATTTCCAATGTAATTATATCTAATTTGCTTCATTCTCTTGATATCCTTTGTTAAAAAGCATATCTAGATAGGTACAGTAGCTGCTGATTGGTGGCTGCACATGCCTTGTGTGATTGGCTCACCCATGTGTATTGCTATTTCTTTATCAAATGATATCTGAAGAATGAAGCAAATCAAATAATGGAAGTAAATTGGAATGTTGCTTAAAATTGTATGCTCTATTTGAATCATGAAAGAAAAATTTTGGGTTTCATGTCCCTTTAAGTATTACTAGACATGTGCCTAGTAAGACCATCTTACAGACTGTGGGCACAGGGTACCTCCTTTTGCAGACATGTAATCTGATTCACATTTTTTTTCTGTGTTAAATGTAAAAAAAAAAAAAAAAAAAGATATATATGTGTCAAATTCACTTTTTTTTTTTTTGGGGGGGGGGGGGCTTCTTAGATTCTTGCACCTGGGCCCTGTGGTTTCTAGTTACACCTCTGTTTTGGGTATTTTGTAGGCATGTGCATTCAGAAGTCCAAATGCATAAGAAGGTGGCCACTTGCGGTGGTAGGCTCTTTTCAGAGCAATATTTCTGCTTGTGAAAGTGCAGATTTTAGTGTTTTGCAGATTCACAAGAAGAAATCCAGTGCTGAAAAGAACCAAACACAGCAACCGGACACCTTTTTCTGCATTTGGACTTCTGAATGCACATGCCTACAAAATACCCAAAACAGAGGCATAACTAGAAACCACAGGGCCCAGATGCAAGAATCTAAGAAGCCCCCCCAAAAAAGTGAATTTGATACATATATATCTTTTTTTTTTTTTTACATTTAACACAGAAAAAAAATGTGAATCAGATTACATGTCTGCAAAAGGAGGTACCCTGTGCCCACAGTCTGTAAGATGGTCTGACCCCCTATTACTGTATATAGTGACACTGTTTAACCCACCAGTACTGTATATAAAGTGACCACAGTAGTCTGTGACATGGTCCAGCCCCCCCGTAATGTATATAGTCGTGCTGTATAGTGACACTGTTTACCCCCTCCCCCATGCTGTAGTAACAAGGTCTGTAATTTGCTGGTTCCACAAACATACACACACACACATATACACACATACACACACAGTCACATAGACACATACACACACACACACAAAAATCAGTGGTTAAACAGAAACACTAACCCCTGTAGTCAGAGACACTAGTGAAGCATCATGTCACACTCACATGATATCAGTGCAGGCAGTGGCAGGTCAACGTTTTTTATTGTTAAAAAAATAAAACAATTTTTTTGGGGGGGGGCCCAGTCGCAATTGCGGACTCTGCACCCCCTGTAGTTTCGCGCCTGACCCAAAATAAAAGCTGATCTTGCAGACTGTATAATAATGTACAGTGAACAGAGAACAAGCAAGCTAAATGAGTTTTTGTTAGTGAATTAGCTAAAAAATATTTGTATAAAATTATTGTCTATTTATCTAGTGTTCTGTAGAGATTTCCAGAAAATTTGAAGCCATGATAAAAAAAAGAAAGTTTGGGAAAAAAAGAAAAAAATGCAGAGCGAAGTACTCTTACAAATTGAAAGTCCTTTTGTTACATTCAGAATATAAAATGCATTGTTATAGGCTTGAAATAAAAGTACAGCTTATTCAAGGCTAGATTAATAGTGGTGCGCTAACTGTTGCACACAAGTGATATTGTATTTTTTGTGCGCCACAAAAATAGCACTCATATTATAAATTAAAAGTAAACGTCATCACAAGAGCACAATTCCATTTTACACTTGTTGGGTTAGCACGACTGAAAACCTTGCATAAAAGGTAGTGTATTAATAAAAAAAAGTTGCACTAAACAAAATACATTATTTACATTAACATTATCAGATATTTATAGAAATATATATTTCATAATAAAATTATTTTTTTTCTATTTGAAGAACATAGGAATATAAATTTTGCATAACAAACTCTTGGTTTCGCGTGAGGTGTCGGGTTAGCGCACATGACAAATTAGTCCCAGTCCCATTTCCTTCCTGTATCACATCTTTCCCTTTATTTCTTTCATTAAAACTCCAGGACAATTTTTTTATTATGTTTATTTTATTATATTATTATTCATTAATAAAAAAAATGATATTATATGTATGTGCTACTCCATAAACTACCTTGGCTCCTTTGCTGCCCCGAGTGCTTGTCTGACCATCTGTCCATCCGTGCTGCTGCTACTTCTTCAGAAAAACATCAAAAAGCAAAGAGGCGCCACATGTGTGTATTAACCAAAGGATTATCACCGAACCAAACTGGAGTCAACAGTGTACTCACATTTTGCATAGCGACCTGATGTGCTATTAGGCTCGTATTAGGCTCGTATTCACAGCATACTAGCTTGCTGTGACCCGGTAAACATCAGGGTGATATTGTGAAATACGAGTACCCTGTTGACTCCAGTTTGGTTTGGTGATATAATCCTTTGATTGATACACACATGTGGCGCCTCTTTGCTGTTTTTCAGAAGTCGATCACTGGGAGTGTAAAGAAGAGTGCAGCCAGAAAGGTTTCATAAGAAGATTGATCTTATTTGACTGATCTGAATATGTTTGTCCGAGGACATTTGGTGAATGGGGATATCTATGCCCTTTTAGTAGTATATAAATATATATATATATATATATATATATTTATATAAATATATATATATTATTATATTTTAAGCACCCCTACGGGTAGATAGGAAAGGTGCTACTTCTTCGGGTTGTAAATCTGTACTCCATATACCACCACATCTTTGCTATCAGAACTACCTGCATGCCCTCCGGCCCACCTTTGCTGCGGAACTGAGGATAAACTGTTATGTATAATTCCATATATCACCAAGACATCTCTGTTGTGGGTTGCTGGACCACCCACCTACCCTGCTGACCACGTGCTTCTGCAACTGCTCTTCCTTATTATAAAACTGTACTCTGTAAACCATCATGTGCAAGAATGCCTGTCTGCCCTCCTGCCAACTTATGCTGCTTGCCACTCCACCCTCCTGCTCTGCTGCCCACTTCTGCTGCTCTTCCAATTGTCAAACTGTACTAAATATACCACTATGTGCCATGTCTCCAGTGCTACCCTGGACGCCAGGACTGCCAACCTGCTCTGCTTCCCATTTGTGCTGCAGTTTCAACGTGTTCGAATTTCCTCAGTAAAATACTACCCTGTCCATTAGCTTCTGTGTGGCTGCTGGTTTATACCATATATGTACCACTGCTGTTGCTCTGATTTTTTACATGTTTAGATAAAAGTCTAACCCTGTTCTTCTTGTCCAGGGTGCAAGGACTACCCCCCATAACTTGTGCCTTAGCTGCCATATTCCACTGTGCTTTATAAATAATAAATACCATAATAATAATTAGGTGACAAATATGACATTTTATCCCCTCCATATAAACCGAAAGTCACATACTGTCTGATAAAGGCAATACAAAATTACTTTTTTTAAAAATCACTTTTGTTTGCATTCAGTGTAGTGGCGGTTTTCCATTTGTGGATATACTTGTACACTAAAGTTATTTTCTGAAAGTGCCTGATCTGTTGAAAACGTAGATTATTGTGTGGGCAGTTCACAGTAGAAGTACTATAATTAAATTAAATGTATTAACTCAGCAATTATTGGTCAAACATTTAGCTATTACCATTTTTGTCTTTAATTAGTAACAACTCTGAAAACTATTTTTTGGTCATGGGATTATTATATAAATGGTATTTTGTCTATACTGTTTTCCTGATTTTATTATATATCAACAGATGATTCATATAAATAAAGCAAAGAAAAATGTTATGACCCACAGAAGTTTATATTGTTACCTTAACTTCAACATGAGCCATGAGAACAGCAAAGTTTGTTAAATGATTGCAAGAACATGTTGTATGTGTTTTGTTGGTTGATAGAAGTCTACATCCTTGTGTTGACCAATGTCCAGACATGTTGGTTTTTGAGTAGCTCCAAAAAGAGCAGTTTGGGTTAAAATTATCTTCAGATTGCTGTAAATTGAAAAACATATTTTTCATTGCTGAGTTACAACCAATATATTGTGATTTCAGATTTACAAAATGATGTTTTTTAACGCAAAAATACTTGTATATATAATTATTATGTATAAATGTACACATTTTGGTCCAGGACCATATGTTCCTTTGCAACTCATTAAATGTACAAATCATGGATTCATTATTAATTGACTGTCAAAGTTAAGGCTCTGATTAGATTTACTTTACAAATAACAAGGGCTATATAATCCATAACTTGTTTTTATTTATTTATTGATTTACCAAATTCTGTTTCAATAGTAAAACAAGGACCATTTCAATAGAACATTGAAATCAAATATGCTGTCTACCAGCTCTATAATTTGACCCTTTTATATCGAGAGAATAGTATTCTAAAAAATGTAATGTAATTACACTCCTTAAATGGCATACATATATTTCTATTTACAGGCATGTCTTTGAAAAAGCAGTGGGACTATTGTTTAGCAAATCTTTAAATACAATTTTCCCATTTATTGTACTCTGTTGTGATATTTTGCAATGATTACTCAGGATATAAGATGATTACTGAAAGTCCTGCTATATTGTTACATTGCAAAAAATAAGTTGTATATGATATGAAACATTATACCATGCACATGCTGTTATTGAGCACATGTATATAATTTCCTAGATTGCAGTAATATAATTCTATGGCATCAATTCTGGAATTTACATTATATTAAAAGGAAAAATGTATGAAAACATTTTCAATTTTATTTAAAGTCTTGTACAGTTCTTTATTTATTTATTTATGATTAGCACTCACTGTGATGAGAGCAGGATGTGATGTCACTAGTTTGGGGCGGGGCTTAGGTCCGGTGTCTGTGTCGCAGTTAGTTTAGTACCATCAACCTGACTAGATGTGAATTGCTATGCTCTGTAATAAAATAGAGTTGTACCATCATTGCTGTGTCCTGCCTATGTCCTGCATCTCATGACATGGTGTCAGAAGTTCTGGACTGCGCTTCTGTTCCTGATCGATTGCAATGTCAAAATTTACCCCACCTGAGCCTTTTGACTTCTCTCAGCCTGCAGCTTGGCCCACATGGCGTCAGCGGTTTCAGCGCTTCAGGATTGCTTCCAAACTGAACAAGGAGAGTGGTGAAGTACAAGTTAATTCTCTTTTATACTCTATGGGGAAAGATGTGGAGCCAGTGTTCAATGCTTTTACTTTCCAAGAAGGGGAAGAATTTAACTTTGATATAGTTATGGATAAACTCAGTGCCCACTTTGTGCCCAAAAGAAATGTGATTCATGAGAGAGCTTGTTTTCACAAACGTAATCAGCGTGTGGGAGAATCTGTGGAGTCATTTGTGCGCAGCCTGTATGAATTAGCTGAATTTTGTGAGTTTGGTGTTGCTAAAGAAGAGCAAATCAGAGACAGAATAGTTATTGGAATTGCAGATGCTGAAGTCTCCCTGAAGCTGCAGTTAGAGCCTGATTTAAAGTTAGATGGGGCTATTAGGATGGCCCGCCAGAATGAACTGGTGAAAAAGCAAAGTGCTGATCTGAGGTCTGAGAGTATTGTGGATGAAGTGCAACAGTCTAGGAAAACTGCTAGTGAAAGGCACAGTGTGAGCGGTAGATCTAAAGTACTGGAAAGGCCTAGAAGTGGATGGGCGCAACATGCCCGATGCACACGGTGCTACCGGGCTCATGATCAGAGTGCTATATGCCCGGCCAGAGATAAAAGATGCAGAAAATGCAACAGAATAGGCCATTTTGAAGTGGTGTGTAAAACTGAATACATTAAGGAGATGCAGGTGGACAGCGACCAGGAGGGTCAGGAAGTGTCTTTTGTGGGGTCCGTTGTGGAACGGACAAGCTCAGAGGAAGATTGGAAAGTTACTTTTACTGTAATGGGAGCCAAAGTTGATTTTAAGATTGACACAGGAGCAGATATCACTGTAATGTCTTTTTCTGAATTTATGAAACTGCCTCGACAGCCCCAGCTGGCGAAGGTTACTAAAAAATGTCCATAGTCCTGGTGGCCGCATTGATTGTGTGGGGAAATTTCTTGCCAGCTGTGAGTACAAGCAAAGGAAGTTCACCATGTGGGTGCATGTGATCCGAGGTCAGTGTGTTAACAGCTTATTGAGCAGAAAAGCAGCCTGTGACTTGGGCCTCGTGGCCAGAGTGAATGAGATTTCCGAAGATATGTTTGGCGAGTTGGGCCTACTGAACTGCAAACCTGTCCGTATAGCGCTTAAAAGTGACACAGTCCCATACAGTATTTCTACTCCTCGTAGAATTCCGTTCCCGCTCATGCCTCAAGTGGAGAAAGAGCTTATGCGCATGAAGTCTATGGGGGTTATTGAAGAGGTTGTTGAAGCGACCGATTGGTGTGCCTCCATTGTTCCAGTTGCAAAGAAAAACGGAAAGGTGCGCATCTGTGTGTACCTGAAAAGGTTGAATGAGGCAGTGAAGAGAGAGAGATTTGTGCTGCCGACATTAGAAGATATAGCTCCAAAGTTGGCTGGGGCGAAGTTCTTTTCCACATTAGACGCTTCTAGCGGCTTTTGGCAGATCCCCCTGGATCCAAAGTGCTGCAAACTGACTACCTTTATCACACCGGTAGGTCGGTTCTGCTTCTGTAGACTCCCCTTTTGGATATCCTCCGCTCCTGAAATCTTCCAAAGGGAGATGAGTTCTCTCCTGAGTGACCACGTGGGCACAGCGGTCGTCATGGACGACATTCTAGTGTATGGGTCTACAGTGGAGGAGCATGAGCAGCGTTTAAGTTGTGTGCTACAGGCTATCAAAGAGTCTGGGCTGAAGCTGAATAAAGAAAAATGTCATTTTAGGAAAACTGAATTATGCTACTTTGGGCATATCATCAACGGGGATGGCATCAAGCCAGACCCCGAGAAAATTTGTGCTATTGAACAGATGAAAAGCCCTTCTGATGTATATGAGCTGAGACAGATATTGGGCCTTGTAAATTACGTGGGCAAGTTTCTTCCAGATTTATCAACAGTTTTACACCCTATCACAGAGTTGCTTAAGAAAGATGTTGCCTGGGTCTGGGGACCTTCACAAGAAAAAGCTTTTCTGCATGCCAAGTCCCTGCTGGGGTCTGCCCCAGTGCTGGGGTTCTACGACCCTTCAAAAAAGACTGTGGTTAGTGCCGATGTAAGCAGTTATGGGTTGGGGGCTGCACTCCTGCAGCTGAACAGAAATAAACTACAGCCTATCGCCTACTGTTCCCGCACACTGACGGCTGCGGAGTCAAAATACGCTCAAATTGAGAAAGAGTGCCTGGCTGCAGTTTGGGCCTGTGAGCGCTTCCAGCGCTATCTAGTGGGTTTGGAGAAATTTAGTCTGGAAACTGACCACAAACCGCTAGTGCCTCTAATCAACTCTTATGACATTGACAAAACACCTTTGAGATGCCAGAGACTTTTAATGAGACTGCTCAGGTTCAATGTTCAGGCAGTGCATGTGCCGGGGAAACAACTGGTTGTGGCGGATACACTATCCAGGCTCCCGCTGGCTGCTGCTGAAGAATCCTCCACAGAATCGGATGTGAAAGTGTATGTTGATTCAGTTCTGGCCTCTAAGTCCATTTCTTCAAGGAAACTGGAAGAGATAAAGAAAGAGACATACTTGGACACAGATCTGCAAGAGGTTATAAAGTACATAAAAGAAGGCTGGCCCGAGAGCCGGGCAGCCTGGATGTCTTTAAATGCTTACCAGCCAGAGAGGTCACAGCTCACGGAGCTGGAGGGGTTGGTGCTGTTCCAAGACCGCATTGTAATTCCTGTCAGCATGAGGAAGGAGATGTTAAACAGGATTCACGATGGCCACTTAGGCATTACAAAGTGCAGAGAAAGAGCAGCTACAGCTGTGTGGTGGCCTGGGATCAGCTCCGACATTGCAAATCACGTGTCTACATGTGCCTTTTGCCGGGAAAGCCGGCCTACTCAGAGAAGGGAGCCCTTGATTTCTACTCCGCTGCCTGTGGGGCCGTGGCAGAAAATAGCTGCTGATTTGTGTGAACTGCACGGGAAAAAGTTTCTTGTTGTGATCGACTACTATTCCAGGTATTTGGAAATTGCACCCCTGAATGATATCACAAGTCAGGCCGTTATCATTCGCCTGAAGAGCTTCTTCGCCCGCTGGGGCATTCCAATGGAGCTAGTGAGTGATAATGGTATGCAGTTCGCTTCTACAGAGTTCAGTGCTTTCAGCAGGGAGTATGATTTTGTACATTCCACGTCAAGTCCACATTATCCGCAGGCCAACGGAATGGCTGAAAGGGCAGTTCAAACAACAAAATTCATTCTAAAGCAATCTGAGCCGTACCTAGCCCTCTTGTCATACAGGGCGACGCCCATTCAAGCCACCGGGTTTAGCCCGGCACAGCTGATGCTAGGACGCCAGATTCGCACCACTTTACCCTCAGTGGGTGTCTTCAAGCCGCCTGACCCTGTTCCTCGGGACGAAGTCCTTAGGAGGGATGAAGAGGCCAAAAAGGGTTATCGTTTCTTCTACGACAGGAGACATTCTGTCAGGCCTTTACAGGAACTGAAAGCGGGCCAAAGTGTCAGAATTAAACTGGATGATGAGAAGAAATGGAAGACGCCTGCTACGGTAGTGGGCCGCTCTCCAGAACCAAGGTCTTACACAGTCCTTACGGAGGGAGGGACGGTTACACGCCGTAACCGAAGACATCTTCAGCCTGTACCTGAGAGTCTGGAACTGGATGCCTCAGTACCACCGCCGGTGGGATCCCCTGTTCTAAGAGAGGTGCCTTCCCCTCAGCAAGATCACAGCGGGGATATATCTTTGTCTCCAGCAGACTCTAGTTCACCATCTTCTGTATCAGAGGACAGTTCATGCAAAGTTACATCAAGCGGAAGAGTGGTGAAACTTCCGGCCCGATACAGGGACTGACTTTAGCTAGAACAGTGAACGGAAGTATGGGCAGAATAATCCCATGGTCACTGTGGACTAGGGTAGTCTACCCCGATGTCCAAGTCAGGATGTAATTTATTTGTTTATGTTTTCTAACCTATTTGTTTATATAATGTTCGAAAAAAAAATGTTGTTGTATACTCTGTTCGTATACCTTGTTATTTGTTATATGCAAATGTATGCTTCGCCTTTGAAAAAGGGGAAGATGTGATGAGAGCAGGATGTGATGTCACTAGTTTGGGGTCGGGGCTTAGGTCCGGTGTCTGTGTCGCAGTTAGTTTAGTACCATCAACCTGACTAGATGTGAATTGCTATGCTCTGTAATAAAATAGAGTTGCACCATCATTGCTGTGTCCTGCCTATGTCCTGCATCTCATGACACTCACCTTAATATTTTTTACTGTAAAAACCAGAGGGTCGGCTAAATACACCTTACTAGTGGATTCTTTATAAACATGTTCCTTAATATAGCACTCATATATTTTACCTTAGCATCCTTTATGTTTATCAAACTGTCTTCATATATGAGATCACAACGAACAGACATCAATAGTTATTTTTTATACATTAAAGTATTTCCTCTAAAAATGTAAGGGAAAAAATGTAGCGGCACATATGGTCACAGAAATACTGGACACTTAAATGTTGGTGTTAGCTAAATGTTAGAGGCCTTCTATACAAATTAACTTTCTAGTAGGCATTGCTCTATTAAGCTTTTTTTTTAATATAATGCATAAATTACTTTCATAAAATTTGCAAACCTATGGAATTTTGCCTCTATTACTGAAGAAAAAGGTATCTTAACTGTATACCGGATTCAATTTTTAAAATAACTTTTGTATAAACAATATAGATATAACATAAGTCTGCATTTACTTCCAACAGAAAACAGAAACCTTATTTGTAGATCAAACCCATACTTAATCTTCATGCTTAGCACTCACCTTAATATGTTTTACTGTAAAAACCACTGGGTCGGCCAAATACACCTTACTAGTGGATTCTTTATAAACTGCTGCAGTAATGACAGGAGAGTTGACTATGACAGAGTGATTTGTGGTCAAAGCTTCAGTTCCTAATTTCATGCTGGCATTCTCTGTAGACAGATAGCGACCCAAATTGTTGTACAGGACAAAAGCAACTCTTATCTCTCCTGAAAAGTGGAAGTTAGGTATGAATGAGAAAGATTAACAAACTAGTTTTAAGAGGGTTACAGCAAATCAGTTCTGGTTTAAAATGTATTTCAAATAGGAAATGCTCACAATCTAAAGTTAAATAAAAGTTTATATATCTATCAATCTATCTATCTTATATAATATCTGTCATATAATTATCTATCTATATCTATGTATCTATCTCTATCTTACTGTGTGTGTATATATATATATATATATATATATATATATATATATATATATATATATAAAAAAAACTCATTGTGTAGTTCATTAACAAATCTAGACAGACCCAGAAGCTTGTTTTCCCACAGAAAACCTCTGAATTACATTGTTTCCAATGCAGCAAAGGATTCTGGGTAAGATATGCAAATTAAGTACACAATGACACAGCTTTTTACTTCAGCTAAGTTTATAAGCTGTGTGAACAGCGATACTTTGGCGTAAAGGGAACCTGCTGAAAAGCAGTCTGAAGTAAAAAGGTGTGTCATTGTGTACTTAATTTGCATATCTTGCCCAGAATCCTTTGATGCATTGGAAACAATGTAATTCAGAGGTTTTCTGTGGGAAAACAAGCTTCTGGGCCTGTCTAGATTTGTTAATGAACTACACAATGAGTTATTTTTTCTATATTTTGTGCGTAGTGGAGGATTTTAAACTCGCCTTTTATCTCCCCCTAATTTAAAATGTTGTTGTATTCTGCCTAGAATCAACTTCACCCAGCAGTGATTCTAACCTTCTAACATAGTAACATAGTAACATAGTAGATAAGGTTGAAAAAAGACTGAAGTCCATCGAGTTCAACCTATACAAATCTAAAATACTTACAAAAAGCTCCAGTTAAGCTTAAATAACCCCATTAAAATGTGACCCATTTAATACTAGCAATCATATCCATGAATTTTGTTTATATACAGAAATTTATCCAGACTATTTTTAAATGTATCTATGGTATTGGCATTCACTACCTCCTTTGGTAATGAGTTCCACAATTTTATTGCTCTTACAGTGAAAAAATGTTTCCGTTGCAGGAGATTAAATCTCCTTTCCTCCAACCTTAAATTATGACCTCTTGTCAGAACCAATTTTCTTGGAATAAAAAGAGCTTCTGCCATCTCTGTATATGGGCCTTGAATATATTTATATAAAGTAATCATGTCACCTCTCAAGCGCCTTTTTTCTAAAGAGAACAGACCCAGTTTGGCTAGCCTCTCCTCATAGGTTAATTTCTCCAATCCCCTTATTAGCTTTGTGGCCCTTCTCTGAACTTTTTCTAGTTCTGCAATATCTTTTTTAGCAATCGGTCCCCAGAACTGCACTCCAAACTCAAGGTGAGGTCTTACCAGGGCTTTATATAATGACAGAATTATGCTTTCCTCCCTTGAATCAATGCCTCTTTTAATACATGCTAGTATCTTATTAGCCTTTGAAGCCGCTGCCCTGCATTGTGCACTCATCTTTAGCTTGTTATCTATTACTACTCCCAAATCCCTTTCCTCCTGTGTTTGGCTAAGTCTTGTCCCATTTAAAAAATACATAGCCTGCTTATTTTTACTTCCAAAATGTAGAACCTTACATTTTTCCGTATTAAATCTCATTTTCCATTCACTTGCCCATAGTTCTAATTTTAGCAAATCCCTTTGCAAAGAGAGTTCATCCTGCTCTGACCTAATGACCTTACTTAACTTAGTATCATCTGCAAAAATAGAGATGTCGCTATTTAATCCTTGCTCCAAGTCATTTATAAAAATATTAAAAAGAACAGGGCCCAGTACTGATCCCTGGGGGACGCCACTGATTACCTTTGTCCAATCTGAGTATGATCCATTTACTGCTACTCGTTGCTCCCTATCTTTTATCCAGTTATTTATCCATGAGCTAACATTTTCAGCTATTCCCAGTCCCTTAATTTTGTGCATTAATCTCTCATGTGGCACTGTATCAAATGCCTTTGCAAAATCTAAGTATATCACATCAACTGATTCCCCTTTATCTATATTTTTACTTACTTCCTCGTAGAATCTAATTAGATTAGTTTGACATGATCTATTTCTCCTAAAGCCATGCTGATTAGAACTCATAATCTTGTTTACACGAATATGCTCATCAATATAATCCCTTATAATCCCTTCAAATATCTTCCCCACTATTGATGTCAGACTAACTGGTCTATAGCTTCCTGGATCATCCCTGCTTCCCTTTTTGAAGAGTGGCACCACATCAGCTTTACGCCAATCCTGGGGTACCATGCCTGAGGATAATGAGTCTTGAAAAATTAAGAGTAAAGGTTTGTCTATAACAGTGCTAAGTTCCCTTAACACCCTTGGGTGTATTCCATCTGGGCCTGGAGTTTTATTTACCTTAATATTTTTTAGTTTTTTCCTGATATCCTCTAAACAAAACCCAGTTAGTGGTATGGACTGGCATGTTCTATTCTGTTCCAAAGTATCATTCAATGGTTCCTCTCTTGTGTATACTGAAGAAAAAAACTGGTTTAGTACCTCAGCCTTCTCCCTGTCATTATTTATCATGCTACCCTCCACACATTTTAATGTACCTATATTATCCTTCTTAGATTTTTTGCTATTTATGTACTTAAAGAACCTTTTAGGGTTAGACTTAGAATCCTTGGCAATTAATTTTTCATATTCAATTTTGGCTAATTTGATTGCTTTTTTGCATGCTTTGTTACATTCCTTATAAATATTGTATGCTGAGTCTGTACTATTTTCTTTTAATAATTTAAATGCCCTACGTTTTTTCCTAATTTCTTTTAACACATTTATATTTAGCCATAACGGCTTATTTTTTTTATTTTTATTTTTATAACCATATGGTATGTATTGATATGTATATTTATTTAACACATTTTTAAATATTATCCATTTATCCTCTGTATTTTTATTAGAAAATACATTGTCCCAATTTATATTATTTAATGATTTCCTTAAATCGTTGAATTTTGCTTTCTTGAAATTAAAAGTCTTAGTTAAGCCTTTAAAACACTGCATATGAAAAGAGATTTCAAATGTGACCATGTTATGATCACTGTTACCCAAATGTTCTTTGATTTCTATGTTTGATATTATATCTGTATTGTTTGATAGCACTAAATCCAATATAGCTTTACTCCTAGTTGGCTCCTCTATTAATTGTGACAAGAAGTTATCCCTGAGAACATTTAAAAATCTATCCCCCTTAGCTGAATTACTAGTTTCATTGGCCCAGTTTATATCAGGGTAGTTAAAATCTCCCATAATTACAGCACTGTTATTAGCAGCCTTACCTATTTGCATTAGTAGTTGAGTTTCCTCTGGGTCACTAATGTTGGGAGGCTTGTAGCATGTTCCTAGTAATATTTTTTTTAGGATTTTTCCCCCCACTCTTTATTTCAACCCACAGGGTCTCTACATTGTCACTTGCATCATAAATATCTTCCCTTATTGTAGGTTTAAGGTCAGGTTTAATATACATGCAGATTCCTCCACCCCTTTTATTATTCCTGTCCCTCCTAAATAATGTATACCCCTCTAAGTTAACTGCCCAGTCATGTGAATCATCCCACCAAGTTTCAGTTATACTGATAACATCATAGTCCTCTTCTGCAACTAAGAGCGTCAGCTCCCCCATTTTACCTGTCATGCTTCTTGCATTTGTTGTCATACATTTAATTTTCATGTGCTTTCTGCTGCTACTTGGTGTACTTTCCTCTATACTTTCTAATGTGACATTTCTTAAGTCATCCCTTCCTTGAGATATTAATGGAGAGACATATTCAGACACTGATCTCTCTGTTCTATTTTGTTCAAATTGACCCTCCCCCCCTTTGCCTAGTTTAAAAGGTTCTCTAAACGTGCTACCATCCTTTCCCCCAACACACCTGCACCCATGTCATTCAGGTGCAATCCATCCTTACTGTACAATTTGTACCCTAGTGAAAAATCAGCCCAGTGTTCTAAAAAGTCAAACCCCTCATTTTTACACCATGTTTTTAGCCATGAATTAACAGACCTTAGCTCCTTCTGCCTTACTGAGTTAACACACGGCACTGGTAATATCTCAGAAAATATTACTTTGGATGTCCTTGCTTTAAGCTTGCTACCTAACTCCCTGAAGTCATTTTTTAGGACTCTCCATCTCCCACTGATTTCTTCATTAGTACCAATATGCACCATGACTGCAGGATCAGACCCGCATCCTTCTAACAATCTATCAATACGCTCCACAATATGCCTAACACGAGCCCCTGGAAGACAGCAAACTGTTCTATGTAAAGGGTCTGGATGACAAATTACCCTATCAACCTTCCTTATAATAGAGTCTCCTACCACCAACATCTGCCTCTGGCCCTGACTTGTATGCCCCTCTTCCATGACTGAAGGACTGCCCACCATAGTATGCTCCTCTTCCACAGCTAAAGGACTGTTCACTATACTAGGCAACACGGCCCTCTCTGACACTGCCACCCCTGAACTGATATCCCCAACATCTTCACTTAATCTTGCAAATCTATTGGGGTGTACCAGCTCAGAACTGGCCTGTCTCTTCCGCTTACTTCGCCCTCTAACTGTGACCCAGCTACATCCTGGAGTCTCCTCATCTGAATCCTCCCCATTCCCACTGCTGGAACCATTAACAACCAGCTCAGTCCTATCCATTTCCCTTTCAAGTGTCTGAATTTCATGTAGTGTTGCAATTCGTTCCTCCAGATCCCCAATACGAGTTTCTAAAGAGACAATATGCTCGCACTTGCCACAAACATATAATCCCAGAAGCGGCTGCTCCAGTGATGCAAACATGTGGCAAACTGTACACTGAATGAGATTCTCACACATTCTTAATAAAAGGTTTAACTTAAAAGTATTAAATAAATATATTTCCCCTTGGTTACCCCAAAACCTTGTTTGCCTAACTACCTTGGTTAGCTAACTATTATACTTAAACAGACAATGTTACTTTAACAGAGAATCAATACAGCAAGCCTAAAAAAGGCTGATGAGTGGCAAAAACCACAAAACAGTCTGTCCTGGGATGGTTATGAATCACTGCACTAACCCTAGCTAAGTTTATAAGCTGTGTGAACAGCGATACTTTGGCGTAAAGGGAACCTGCTGAAAAGCATTCTGAAGTAAAAAGTTGTGTCATTGTGTACTTAATTTGCATATCTTACCCAGAATCCTTTGATGCATTGGAAACAATGTAATTCAGAGGTTTTCTGTGGGAAAACAAGCTTCTGGGCCTGTCTAGATTTGTTAATGAACTACACAATGAGTTATTTTTTCTATATTTTGTGCGTAGAGCAGGATTTTAAATTCGCCTTTTATCTCCCCCTAATTTAAAATGTTGTATATATATATATATATATATATATATATATATATATTATTATGTATTCAGCCTCAAAGTAGTGACATATATATGGTATATGTCTCTTACAAAGTAGAAGAAAGTATTCAAGGCACTTTATGTAAGTGTCACTTTATGTAGGCAAAGTACCCATTTTGAGATAAATTTAAAAATAAAATGAATTGTAAACAGCTATAAAGCTGGGAAAAGACAAAGGGGCGATTTATGAATGTGCGAGGGGACATGATACCCATGTCCCCCCCACATCAATACTGTCAACATGTATCATTGCACAAGTATTTCTAGTGAAATGCTTGTGCAATGCTGCCCCCTGCACATTTGTGGGCAATCAGCCGCTAGCAGGGGGTGTCAATCATCCCGATCATATCTGATCGGATGATTGCTGTCCGCCACCACAGAGGTGGCGGACAAGTTAAGGAGCAGCAGTCTTAGGAGAGTCTGCAGCATACAGAAACAACTCAAACCAAAGATATACAAAATATGGTGTATAAGAAAGTGGTTTCATATGTCACAATTAAAATGTGAAGAAACTGCTTTATTACTAAGAATAAATCTAGTTTTCCTCTCACAAATGTGTAATGACATATTCAGGACCAAAGTCATAAACTATATGACTGGATTGAGGAAAACATTTATGTTTCAGGAAAAGTAGTCTCATAAGACCTCCAAAAGCTGCTTGTAAGGATTTAGTCGTAATAAATTAGTAAAAATTGGAGAAACTATGCAAAGAAGATCATGTATCCGCTAAACAAAGCTCCACTGAACTGAGAGCAAAATGAAGCTTTAGATCTAGAGCTTCAAACCTGGAACATACTCAGTATTTCCTAAGCATATATGCCACCAGTACAGAAGAACAAATCTATCTAGCAAAAACGTTAGAACTTTATTGTCATTTCTGAATGGAGCACAAACAGATAATCAGTCTTCCCGATTTAATGTGTTGTCTTCATATAATAATTAGGACTCTCACCACATCAAGTTTGTGATAAAGAGCACCATTATTATTAAGAGGAATGGACCAAGTTTAAAATAATTTCAGAGTTAATATTCTAAAAGTGAACCCTATTAAGAAGACAATAAGTCCTTACTCTGATAAAAGACCAGATACATAGATGGAAAAATAGAGCATCTCTCTGTGAAACCTGATTAGTGGCTAGATTACTAGTTGAGCGATAACATTGCTAGATGGAAGCTTTTTGTGCACATCGGATTGCACTCGTATTACAAGTTGAAAGGAGAATGTTTGCGTGTGAGCATAACCCAGCACAGGCAAAAAAATGTTTGTGACCATGTTAACTTATTCTCCCATAGGGGTCAATTTACTATTGTGCGGACGGACAAGATACTATGTAGCGTATCATGACCGCCGCACATCAATAAATGCTGACAGCATACGCTGTTGGCATTTATCATTGCACCAGCAGTTCTGGTGAACTGCTGGTGCAATACCGCCCCCTGCAGATTTGCGGCCAATCAGCCGCTAGCAGGGGGTGTCAATCAACCCGATGTATTCGATCGGGCTGATTGCTGTTTGCCACCTAAGAGGTGGCGGACGAGTTAAGGAGCAGCAGTCTTAGGACCTCTGCTTCTTAACTTCCGCTTCAAGCGGAACTGAAGTGGAGTGGGTCGGAAGCAGCATCCGCTGCTTCATAAATCGACCCGATAGAGCGTCAAAAAATATTAATATTTTACATTCCATTGTTCTTCACATATAGAAATATATGTTCTATTTATTCTTAAATACACACACACACATATATATATATATATATATATATATATATATATATAAATAAATGACCCATAAACAGGCTCAGCTTTGGTTGCTATCGCACTCACATAAAGCTACACTATTTACAGAATCATAGGCAGTTAACCCCGGGCCAAAAGGTGAATTACAGAAACAGACAAAGCAACACACAAATAAAAAAGTCCAGCACTTGCCTGGCTCTCAGCTAGGATTAAAACCAAAACTGGAAGACTTAATTACCGCATTTGGCCAAATGGGACAAGCTCAGGTACCACATCAAGGTCTCTTCCAAGTACCTGAGTCCCTAATACAGCCACAAAACTGCGGCCATGCACACAAATGCAAGCTAATAATCAAACTGTGAACAAGTCAGGGTTCACAGACTTATGTAATCACCCTGGGCGTAAGCAAAACAAGGAGAAAGGACAGCACATCCAGACCGGGTACACATCCCATGACCCATAAACAGGCTCAGCTTTGGTTGCTATCGCACTCACATAAAGCTACACTATTTACAGAGTCACAGGGAGTTAACCCTGGGCCAGCCTGGGTGCAGGCCCAAAGGGTGAATTACAGAAACAGACACTGCAACACCCAAATAAAAAAGTCCAGCACTCGCTCACAAGCTCTCAGCTAGGATTATAAGCAAAACTGGATGAGTTAGTTACCTGGGACAAGCTCAGGTACCACGTCAAGGTCTCTTCCAAGTATATATATATATATATATATATATATATTTAATAATAACATAGGAAAGTAAAATATGCATTTTGACCATCGATCTAGATTTTAATGTAGTTGGGTTAGAACACATGAAAACTTAGTAATCTTAAAATGTGTTATTGAAATATAACAAAATATTAAAAAAAAATATTAAAATTATTAAACATACTGTAAAATAATATAAATAATCCATGGTATATATATTTCAATAATGCACCTTAAGATTACTAAATTTTCATGTGTGCTAACCGACCAAATTAAATCTAAATCCTAAACAGGATGCACAAAACGCATAATTTTTTCCTTTGTTTTTCACATAGAAAATAATGTACTTTTCTATATATCTGATACTGGTCATGTAAAATATACACACACACACATATATATTATATATATATATATATATATATATATATATATATATATATATATATATATTATATATATATATATATATATATATATATATATATATATATATATATATATATATATATACCTATAGGAATAATGCCCTTCTGTGTCCAATCTTGAGCTAGATGAATTATCGAATGTGTTGGCTTGAAATCACCCAAGAAATCCAAAGAACCAGCAAAAAGATTTAAATCAGAAATGATATACAACATTTCTATTGAATTGTTTGTAAACAGGATCTTGCTGGCACACAGCATGGTTATCTTGTAGTTTCCAAGCAGAAATCCATATTAGACTGCTAAGTTTCTTAAGAAATCCCCTTACTGATCATGACCCCATGGAACATTAATGGCAGAGACTACACTGCTGTTGATCTCAGACCAGAGAATGTGGACAACTTCTGGCATGCCAACCATAATAAACACCCAACTCTGTCAGCTAATGTATACCATAGCATAGTTTATGACAAAACGTCTGGTGAGACCACTATCACTAAGTGTTGACATGATTCTAAAATGTACCCCAACCTCAAAGATCTGTGGAGATCAATGCCCAGGTTGTAGTAAACTTCTTCTTTAAAAGATGTCTTTTTTAAATTTAGATTTCTTACATTCATTTAGGGATGCATTAATTTAAAAGGAGAAATAAATTCCAAGAGAGAGATCACTGGAATTGCAATTCCCCTAACTACCATGACATTTCTTAAACAAAGAAACACATGAAATTGAGATCCCTGTAAACTTGAGAAATGTTCTTATAACAAATGGCTGCAGGAGAGAGAGCATACTAAGTAAATTTGTTTAAGGCCTCAAGCAAAACTTTTGCAAGGTTGTACCTTATACAGAAATGCATTGCTCTTAGTTTTGTACTTTCAGGAATTTAGTAGTTGCTCAATGAGCAAACCACATATAAAAATTAAGTAGCGTTTTTTCCCAAAAATGTACCTGGCATTCTGTGTCCAATTTAGGACATTGTGAACTGTCAGTTACATAGTAGATTGAATGCTCATTTCCACATGACATGGACAAGCACTTTGATTTGTGACACCTTAAGGCTGCTGTCACAGTCAGTCACTTGGCATTTCTGCATATCCAAAATACCTTTTGACCATAACCGTGACCTTTACCAACAAAGGTCACTATCACTGTTGCTGTCAGAGCATGGCATTTCTGCTTATCCAAAATACCTTGTAACTATGACTGTAACTGTAACTAACAAAGATCACTGTCAGAATTGCTTGACAATTCTGCTTATCCAGAATGCATTTTGACTGTGAAAGCGACCATGTCCAATAAAGGTCACTGTTGCTATCAGAGTCACTTGACATTTAAAGCTTTTCCAAATACCTTGCTACAATGAAAGTGACTGCGACCATTTCTGTTTCTAGTCACTTGACGTTTCTGCTTCTAATCTTTTGACCATGACTGTGACCTTGGCTTTTGGACCTTTCTTTGTCTTTTCTTAGTACCAACAGAAAACAGAGAATTTATCGGGTAGTGGGCTATATTTCATTTAGCTAAAGGGCCTTCTGCTGCAATTACATAGTCTATGACTAGCTCACAAGAGTACATCTACATTTTGCAATAGCTCTAGTCAAAGTGATTGGAAAGGTCTGAGCTTCCTCTAGTCTCCCACCTTCCTATGCTAGGTTAAGGTTTGATTTGGCAAGCCTGAATGTTTAAAATCCAACATTTATTGTCTGTCTGGCTGTCCTTAACATCAACCATTTACAGGACTGGACAAGGGACTATGGGTACACAAATGGTTAGACCCACTGTACATCAATACAAAGAAGCTGATTAGCCAAACAATATAGTGCCCCCCCCCTTCCAGCACATTTTTTGTCACCAAATGGCAAAGATACATTACTTAATTGTTTTGATCAAGCAATCTTTATCAGTTTATTCTAATAATATGTATTCTTCTGTTAATGAATTGAAAAGTTCCAAAGCAGAATACACACCTATTATATATATATATATATATATATATATATATATATATATATATATATATATATGGTCTTAGACCAGAGAGTGCTGTCTCCTACTTGCTATATTTCAACCCACATTGTAGCACCTTGGCATATGTTGAACTGTTCGTGAGAGTGTATATATATATATATATATATATATATATATATACACACACATATACAGTAATGGCCAAAAATATTGGCACCCCTGCATTTCTGTCAGA